>NC_138591.1:18475554-18680428 GCF_964289735.1 Phaethon aethereus
GTATGGGAGGCCAAGGTGCTGCAGCCAGCGCACGGTGCGGGCATCCACAGTGCAAGCGCCGAAGAACGAGCTCCAGGCAGCTGGTGGGGACTGTAAGGTACAGCGGCACAGAAAACGGAGAGATAACGGGGCCCGGCATACAGCAGGAAATCAGTTTGGATTAGAAATGGGTGAGGCAGCGAGGGACGGGGCACAGCACCGTGGTGCCAAGGTGAAGAAAGTCACGAGCTTGAAAAGCAGAAAAATACCTCACGCTCAGGACAAAAAAGGACGCCAGGAAGCTCCGAATGGCAAAAACACCCAACTTGGCGTTTCTAAGACATGAGAAATCCCCTCCCCGGCGCTTCAGGGGTGTTTTTTCTTTCCCATCAGCTCTTCGGCACATCTGAACTTGGTGCGGGGTAAGTGCCGGGGCGGTGCCGAGCGCGGCTATGAGGTCTCACCAGGGTGCTGGTAGCTCGGCTTCGCAGAGGAGACATTTGCCAGCTGCTCCTCCGCAGCGCCGCCGGGGAAGGGCAGCAGCCGAGGGGGTTTTGCCGGGGCCAGTGGCCCATGGCTGTGGAGGAGGGAGCTGGGGGAGAACGGGGCAGGTACCAGACCTGCACAGATTTAAGCCCCTAAGGCAGAAGGTGGCTGGGGCCACCTTTCTTCCCATCCCATTTCTCATCCCGTCAGGAATGGGATGGGAAGAGAAACCTGTGAGCTGGTGAATGACATCATTAATATCAGGATTACCGAAATGCTTACAGAAATTAAACTTACGTAGGTCTATGATGAAAATGAGAAACACTGGGTGCGCGTCCCCCCGTGTCCCGTTCATTTGACCGTTCCGGTGACATTTCTGCCCCAGGACAGGTGGGGGCAGCTGAGTCCTGCCCCCGAGCTCTGCCGCGCAGAGGCGTGCGCCGCGTCACAGCCAGCCCCGGCGGCTGCGTGGGCCTTGCTGTGTCCCTCGGCTTCACCAGGTTTTGGGGCTAGCCAGCCAGCCGCGCTCAGCCCCCGAATTCCTCCTGCTCACAGCAGACCACAGGGAACCGGGGAGCCCGTGAGTTGCGGCAGGAGGCTGCTCCATGGACCCCTGCCAACCACTTGCCATGGCATACTTTGGGAACCGCTCCTTTAGACACACTGACGAGAGCAGGGTAATGTATTTCTACTGGAAAATAAACATATCTCTAATGAAAACCTGGTGCACCATCGTTTAGACCTCCTTTTTTTTCTTGGTTCCTTAAGTGAAAATTAGGGCTTTTGTCTTGTCAGACCCAAGCCTTTCCCCGTACTTGCCATGCCAGCCCATCAACATTATTTCTCAAGCATAAAGAGAGCCTGGAAAACTTAAACAAGCAAACAGAAAGCAACAGAAAAACCCAAAAGAGACAAAAGATGTTTGGTTGGGAATTGGGTTCTCCTTCTCTCTTCTCTTCTCTTCTCTTCTCTTCTCTTCTCTTCTCTTCTCTTCTCTTCTCTTCTCTTCTCTTCTCTTCTCTTCTCTTCTCTTCTCTTCTCTTCTCTTCTCTTCTCTTCTCTTCTCTTCTCTTCTCTTCTCTTCTCTTCTCTTTCTCTTCTCTTCTCTTCTCTTCTCTTCTCTTCTCTTCTCTTCTCTCTCTCTTCTCTTCTCTTCTCTTCTCTCTCTCTCTCCTCTCCTCTCCTCTCCTCTCCTCTCCTCTCCTCTCCTCTCCTCTCCTCTCCTCTCCTCTCCTCCTCTCCTCTCCTCTCCTCTCCTCTCCTCTCCTCTCCTCTCCTCTCCTCTCCTCTCCTCTCCTCTCCTCTCCTCTCCTCTCCTCTCCTCTCCTCTCCTCTCCTCTCCTCTCCTCTCCTCTCCTCTCCTCTCCTCTCCTCTCCTCTCCTCTCCTCTCCTCTCCTCTCCTCTCCTCTCCTCTCCTCTCCTCTCCTCTCCTCTCCTCTCCTCTCCTCTCCTCTCCTCTCCTCTCCTCTCCTCTCCTCTCCTCTCCTCTCCTCTCCTCTCCTCTCCTCTCCACATTTTAGCTTTCCAAGCATGAGCTTCCTGCCCTCCTGGATTGGGCAAGAGGCTTTTTCATGGTTTGAGGTGTGGATTTGAAGCTTTTATGTCCACAGCTGAAGGAATAGGAATGACTTTGTAACAAGGATAATTTTGTTCTGTACCTTTACCCCAGCTTTCAGATACATCAGTGCTGCCTAAAACGAACTAAACGATAAAAAATTTTGTTGGTTGAATAACTGTGTTGCTAAGACAGTGCCGCTGACATTTTGCCACTACTAGGAATTTACTTGCTTGTGGAGCCTTCCAGTGAAAACAGAGTAGGCACTGCCTAAGTTTCAAATGTGAAATAGAAAAGCCCTTTTTCTTTTGTCGTAATTTTTTTTCAGGTCTTTAGATGGCAAAGGGATGCCAGATAAGGGAAAGAAGCAAAAATCAGCAGTTTGCAACCATTTTAGCCTTCAGAAGGTGCTTTTAACATCACGTCTTTCTTCTTACATGGAATTATTTTGATAAGGCTTTTCTGTATGCGATATATGCCCTTTCCAACTTTAAATCCTTTAATTAAGGGCTAGATTGTGAGTTGGGCTGTGTGCCCGCAGCGAGCAGTAAGACGAAGGTATATGAATGCATAGCACTGCTCAGCCTCTTAGTCCACGCACACAGCCATAAATAGGATTTTTCCCCAGTGCCTCTGGTCCCGAAGAGAACGGGAAGGGGCTGGAGAAGGAGCCTTTGGCTGTCGCGGTGGATCCCGCAGGCAGAATTAAGCCTTAAATTCCCTGCCTAGGGGCTTGTCTTTATTTTTCCCCACTTGAAAAGTTCAAAAGATGAACTGCAGAAAACCAAGTGAGAGGCTTCGCACCGGCTAGCACAAGAGCACGGCGGTTAGCCCACTGCGGCTGCCCGGTAGAAAGGGTCTTCCAAGCCCCTCTGCAGATCTTGGTACCTTCCCCCTGCTGCCCCAGGGACGTGCCAAGTGCCATTTTCCAGGCATCTTGCCTCCGATGGGGGAAACCTTCTCCAGCCCACCCTGGAGAGCCTCTCCTCTCCCATGGGGGACCTCCCGAAGTGACGTGAGCGCGCCCAGAGCAAAGCCATCTTCGCCTGGCGTGGGATGATTAAGCAGCATGTTTATAAAGTCCAGGAGACAGCTGAAGGAATTAAGTTACTTGAGTGCTTTGGGATCCTTCAGGATGAAAAATGCTGTATACATGTCGGATTTTATTATTACAATTACAGTCAGATGTTAATCCCCTCACCGGGATTTACTCAGGCAGCAGTGCCAACAGCAGAACATCTCGCTGAGTAATTGCCCCGTCCCTGACTCTTGGGTGTCTCTGCCCTGAGCTGCTTCTCGTTACTGCGTTTGCTTTAGTTCTGACACTGCTGAGAGACCCGCGTTTTCCCACCCAGCAGCGAGCGAAGGCAGGGTACACATCTGCCTGCGCTTCAAGGCTGACTTCGGCTCGAGCACCGCACGCGTGTTGGGGCCAGGACATCGGTAACAAGAACGTTTCGCTGGTGATATTCAGTGTTGAGGAATAACGATGCTGTTCTCTTCCGCAAATAGTTTTGAGAGCTAATGATAAAAGAGCTGGGGAACAGCATTGTTTCATGGCTCTAACTGCAGAGCGAGTGTGAGCCAAAGGAGTGAAGAAAGGCTCAGAGTCCAGCAAACCACGCGGGATCATGCTAGCAGAAATGCACAGCAAGGGAAGAAGGCCCGGACACGTTTAAACCGTGTGCTTTAATCCCATGTGCTGTAAATAACCGGGATGCACTGGGACTGGCTCCTGAGCTGGTGCGCGGCAGCTTTGTCTCCCTGAAATCCGGGGGATGCTCTGAATTCATGCAGACTCAGAGCTGGATCTCCGACCTCTCCATTTTTGGGGGGTTTGTTTTCTTTTCCTGTCTCAACCCAGCCTTTGGCATTTCTGGGATAACGAAGAGACAAAAACCTGGGGAAATGCTCCGTTCGTTAGTTTGCTGAGTGTAGCCAGCTCCGCGCACGCTCGGCGCGCACCGGTGGGGTGCTCCTGGCTGGCCCGTCGTTGCAGCCTTTCGCTTTGCTTGGTGGGTCATAGGCACGTCGTGGCAAGAAATCGGGCCCGCGATCTGCCTCATCCCCTCCGTGCCCTGCCTTGGCCCCAGTGGGTAGCTGGTTATCTCATGCCTTTGGGAGGGAGTGACTGGCACGGGCAGGAATGTTCTTACACGCTGTCAGCCTGGAGGAACCAGCTGTGTGTCCAATTTCTGGACATGCTTCAAGTGTGAGCTCAGCGCCGAGCAATGTGGAGGTAAAGGAGGTGAGAAGGGTTTGGGTTTTCACTATGTTGACGCACACCAGGCTCCCACCCTCTGCGCCTCACAGGTGGTGGGTCCAGCTCTCCGCCAAGATACTTCGCCCCACGCCGCTGAGGAGGGGATGAAGAAAGGGCCACCGATTTAAGCCAGCTCGCTATCGCACCGTGTCGCGCCGAGGGAGACAGGAACACTTTCTCTCGAGCGAGAAGGATGCTCCTGGAAGGCTGTAGCCTCCCTCGCAGAGGGTGCCGAGGTGCCGGTGCTGGGGCGCAGCCGGCGGTTGGGCACCGGTGTGCTGCTCCGGGGGCCCTGCCCAGGAAGGGCCGCTGGGACACGGCGCCCTACTCCACCTGCGGAGCGGGCTTCGGAGGCGGTGTGGGCTCTCGCGGAGAAGCACGCGTGGTGGGGCAGCGGAGCGGCTGTGGGCAGCGCGGGCAGCGCAGGCAGAGCGAGGGCCCAGCTGCCCAGCAGGTCCGCGCCTCCGCCCGGACCAGCCCGGGCTGGCGCAAGGCGGAGGCCGCCGCGGGCGGGCCGGGGGTCCCGCCGGCCGGGGGCCGCTGGCCCCGCAGCTCCCGCTGGCCGCGGGGCCGGCAGGTGGGACGCGCCGCGCGGCGCGCGCGGCTCACGCCGGCGGCGGCAGGACCCGGCGGCGGCGCGGGCGCGGCTGTCGCTCAGCGCGCAGCGAAAGTGACAGCGGGGGCGGGGCGGCCGCGCGCCGGGCGCGTATTTAACTTGGGCGGCGAGCGGCGGCGCGGCAGAGCGCGGCGGGCGGGCGGCGGGGCGGGCGGGGAGGGTTGTGCGGCGCGGCCGAGCCGGACTGCACCGACCTGCACCGACCTGCACCCATCCGCGCTGCGCCGAGCCGAGCCCCGCCGGGCTGCGCCGAGCCGAGACCCGGCAGCGCAGGGCGCGGAGCGGGCGAGGCGCGGAGCCGCGGCTGGATGCGCTGAGCGCGGCGGGGCCGAGCGGGCCCCCGGAGGAGCGGCAGCAGCGGCAGCGGCAGCAGCAGCAGCATGGGTCGCCGGGGCTGCTGAGCGGCGGCCGAGCCCGCCTCTGCCCGCCCCCGCCGAGGAGCCGCGCGGAGCGGCGGGCGCCGCCAGGGACCGCGCCGGGAGCCGGGGCGCGCCGCCTCGCCTGTGCCGGGGACACCCCCCCCCCCCGCCGAGGATGCCCCGGGGGGCCGCGGGCCGCCCCCGCCGCTCGCCATGAGGAGGAGCCCGGCCGGGCCGCGGGCGCTGCCGGCGCCGCCCGCCGCCGCCTGAGCCCCGCGCCCCGGCGGTGCCCGCGCAGGGGCCGCCCGAGCGGGCCGCGGCGCCGTGACCCTCCTCCCCGCCCCCTCGCCCGGCTCGCCCGGCTATAAAGGAGGGTTTTATTCTCGGGCTCCGGTCTCACGCCAAACCCTGTCACACCGTCTAGACAAGCTGTCGTGGGGCTCGGCCCAGCTGTCACCATGGCGATGGAGACGAGTCCGCTGTGAATTTTGGGGGGGAGCGAGCGAGAGCGGCGGAGGAGGAGGAGGAGGAGGAGGAAGGCTCGGCCGCCGCCGTGCCCTGCCCTGCCCCGCCACCGCCCGCGGGGGAGGCACGGACCCCCCGGCGCTCTCGGCCGCGGCTGGAGCCGGCCCGGCGGGGAGCCCCGGGGAGCCAGCGGCCGCGGGCGCGGAGCGAGCCTCAGATGCGTCTGTCACACAACCCCGGCCGAGCTATTTAAAGTAACGGGCCTCGCCGGACTTTTGTCTCTGCCTATTTATGAGTCCCCGGGAGCTGGCAGGCGCCGCCGGGCAGCGCTAACAGCCGAGCCCGCAGCGCCAGCCCCGCGGGGAAGCCAGCGCCGAGCCGGGGCCGGCGGGGCCCGCCCGGAGCATGACGGCGATCCGGGCGCTCCTGCTCTGCTCCTGCCTGGGGCTGCTGCGGCCGGCGGGCGGGCAGCCCTTCCTGCGGCTGCGACCCTCGCCCAGCGACAACCTGCCCGTCAAAGACATCGTGGAGCACCCGGACCCCGAGTACGACCCCAAGGAGCAGGACCTGGACGAGAGGACGCTGAGGAAGAAGCTGGGCAGCCATTTCGACCCCGGTTTCATGGCCGTGGCCGTGCCGGGGCCGGCCAACGCCTCGGGCGCCGAGGCGGCGGCGGGGCGGGGGCGGGCGGCGCTGCCCGCCGAGCTGCGGCGGCTGGAGCTGGGTCCGCCCCAGGGACCGCGCCTCAGGGTGGGCAAGAAGGCGCGGCGGAAGGTGCTGCAGTGGCTCTGGGCGTACACCTACTGCCCCGTCCTCTACACCTGGAAGGACCTGGGCGTCCGCTTCTGGCCCCGCTACATCAAGGAGGGCAACTGCTTCGCCGAGAAGTCCTGCTCGCTGCCCGAGGGCATGTTCTGCAAGCCCGTCAAGTCGGTCACCAAGACCTTCCTGCGCTGGCACTGCCAGGGCTGGTCCAGCCAGAAGTACTGCACCTGGATCCCCGTGCAGTACCCGCTCATCTCCGAGTGCAAGTGCTCCTGCTAGCCCCCCCGGCCCCTTGCACTGCCGCCTCTTGTCGTTTGGATGGTGGTTTTTTATTTTTTTTTGGGGGTGGTGGTGGTTTTTTTCCCACACCACCCCCCCCAGCGCGGGGTGGGAGGAACCGGGTTTGGGGTTTTTGGTTTTTTTGGTTGGTTGGGTTTTTTGTTGGTTTTTTTTTTTTTTTTGGACTTATTTTAATGTTATTTTATTTGAAAGGGGAAAAGCAAACCCAGGAACTGCAGGGCAGGCCAAAGGCACAGTAAAGCACTACAATCAGATGTCTATTTTTATACGTATATAGCCTTCTAACAAAAGGAAAATAAAAAACTAAAAAAGAAAAAAAGAAAAAAAAAATTACCAGCCGTGTAAATAGAGAGATTTTAATGGAAAGGGGGGAAATCGCAGCTGTTTTTTATTATTATTATAATTATTATTGTTATTATTATTATTTTAAAGACATAGGACCACATTTTAAACGCATCCCCACAGAATCTGAGCACTTCCCTGCTGAAGGGAAGGGCAGAAATTTCCTGTAAAGATGATTTTATCAAAAGAAGAAAAGGGGGGGGGTAAAAAAAAAACACAAACAAAACAAAAACGGCAGCATCCCCGAAGACGGTTGTTTCTCTGTGCTGTATTTTTTTCTCGTCTTCTTCAGATCTTGTCAGTGATGTTTGAACTAATTTGCCAAGCTCTCTAGAGTTTTTTTTAAGTGTATAACGATTAATTAAGGAGAAAATTTTAAAGAAAAGTACAAATCTATGAAAGAGTGGAATCGTTTTGTTGTGTGGGAATACATATAGTCATGTAGAGATGTTAAAGGAAATTTTCTGTGTACAGTTTATTTATTTTTAACATTTGTGTATAGGAAAAAAAAGCTAGAGATTATGCCAGAAACTATTGGAAATGTTTACTTGAATATTCCTTTAAAAACATATCAATGTAAATATGAGCTATCACTGATCAAAACATTTTTAGCAATAAACTCTATCTTTGAAGAAAATCCCCGTGCTGCACCCCAGCTCCCTGGGAGACCAGCGGAGACTCGAATTCTTGCTCGGAGCAGGTGATGAGTAAAAGGCTTTGGCTGGGCCACGCTGGTGTAAATCGCGAGACGCCCCGAAGGTTGCTGGAGCTCCACCACTTTACGCCTCTCCGGGATCCCGCTCTGGGTTTTCTTTGCATATATAACCTGTTGGGGAAGGAAAAAAAAATAAAAAGACAGGAGAGAAGTGGCTCATAACGCATAAAAGAGCTGCCATGTCCCAGAGAGGAGGTGTCATCTGAAGTCCTTGGGAGATTCCTGCTTCGTGTCGCCCGTCCTGGGCTCCCGCATGCTCTGTGGCGCTTGGATTCGGCTCTCCCGCTGGCAGAGGAAGCGGTCGAGGTTACCGCCCCGGCCATCAAAGCGCCTGACACAGCTTGGCAGCTCCGTGTGTGTCAGAACAAATGTTTTTTTCTCGGCTGCCGCCACTAGCACAGGAGGGAAGGATGGAGACGAGCCCTGTGCCCAGCCCTGCTGCCGCGACGGAGCCCCGGGGCTGGCATCTCTCCCCCGTGGCGTCGCCGGGTGCGTGCTGGGGTCAGCAGGAAGCGCTGACCCTCCGACGGCGCTGCGCGCCCTCAGCTTGCCACCCTCAAGTGCCAGGGCTGGTGGGACCCCCTGCTCTCCCGCTGGAGCTCACGGAGCCAGGGCAAGGGAGAGACGGGACGGCACTGGCAGCACAAGCCCACTCCCAACGGAGATCTGTCTGTCTGTCTGTCCGTCATAGGGCTTGGAGCAGGGCCCTGATGGGCTGCCAGGCCGTCCCTCTGCGTGCTCTGCGTGGGCTGGTGGTGCTGGAGGGGAAGGTTGGACCGTTCCCTCCGGTGTCTGAAACGCGCCCGGCATCCCCAAGGAACAAACTGCTGCCGAAGGCCCTTGCCAGCGAGGAGCTGTGCTCTGCCAAGCTGTCTGCGGAGCGGCAGGGAGACCCCGTCCCCCTCCAGCTCGGCACGCAGCGGAGGAGAGCGGCATGACACCGAGCCTGTGGGAAGGCGCCGGGACCCTCCAAGGGATCTGGCTCGCATGCCTCCATCTTCCTCCGAGGGGACTGAGGTCCAGCGAGCCCCTCTGGAGCAGGCCTGTGCAGCCCACAGGTCATGCGCAGATTGAGGCCGAAACGGGGAGAGGGCTTTTCTAATGGGCACGGTGGGGACGAGGCCAGAGGGACAGTGACATCCAGCAGCCCGTGTCCCAGCAGAGCCCTGCGGCCGTCTGCGCAGCCCCGCACGAGGGGGCAGGTTGGCTTTTCCACGCGTTCGTCAGCGAGGGACCGGGGAAGGGGGGGGACGCGGAGGGCAGGGTGGAAAAGAGACCTCGGCGAAGGCAATGTGCAAAACATCAGGGGCATTTGGGAGAGGAAGGGGAAAGCTCATTTTGCAAGAGGAACAACATCTGTGGTGTGGGGGCCGAACATCTGTAGGAGGGAGCATGGGGGGAGGGCATTCTGGGAAAATATTTCTGACATAATCCCAACAGTATCTGGTGTGTTGGGATTTGGTTACAAATGGCCCTCTAACGTCTTTGTGCGTTTTGTTCTGCTGGTTTCAGGGGCAAACAGAGACCCCTGCTTTGTGCTAACCTGGGAAATAAACCATTCGCTGGGCTCAATGGCTGAGTTCAGTTGCGCGGGGAAGGGGGGGTGGGAACGGGGAAGGCGAGATTTGTGTGAACTCCGGCGAAAACCAGCCTAAAAGCCTCCGTGCCATGTGCTGGAGGGAGGAGGGGGGCTGCCTCTGTCCCTGGGGAGGACTCAGTGGTCCCGCTTGAGATGATGGCTTGTCTGGAGGCGAAAGCATGAGAGCCGAGGTGCTTGGTGCGGACAGGGGCCGGGGAGCAGAGGGCGGCCCCACGGCGTGTGTGCCAGCTCGCCGGGCCCTGCCTCGCCAACCTGCCGCAGCGCTGGCGTGTGGTCACCTCGTGCCGATGCGTGGTCACCTCGTGCCGAGGCACCTCCTGCTCGGCCGCCCCGGGATGCGATGAGTCGGACGTGTGACGGCCAGGCCGTGAGCGTGATGGCTCGCCTCGTCTGCTGAGCCTCAAAGGAGTGAAAGACAAAGGGGAACAAGCCTGGTTCTTTGGTGCGGTTATTTCATTGTCTCCCCAAGCTGCTTGTGATTAAGGGACAAGCTGGGGGGAGGAAAGGGGGCAGAACAGGCAGAACCTCGGGATGCGGTGGGTGCCAACTTCTGAAGACATGGGTCTTTCCTCCTGCGCTCTGGGGTGATGGCCCGGGAGATTGGCCCAGAGCACCGAGGGTGGGTGGCATCCTCTACGTTGGGTCACGCTTGTCATCACACTGGCAAGAGACATGCATGGCCGTGGCCACACACTGACAGGCGTGTGCACGCCCGCTCCTGGGCACCCGGTCCTTCCATTCACTCCGTATTTGCAGGGGGACCGTGTCCATGCCCTGTGAAGCCGCAGTGAGACACTCTCTTTGCAGTCTTCCTTCTCTTTGCTGAGTCTTGGGGCTTAAAAGCAGAAGGTGGTTAGCAGGGAATCACCCTTCTTCCTTCGGGCAGGGCAGAGCGGACGTGGCAGAGGAGGCTCCATGGGACCTGACGGCTGCCCCATGCGCTGCAGGCACAGGTCCACTGGCATGACGGGGAAGCGAAGGCAGCTTTTCGCTCCACAGCCAGCACTGGCCAGAGCTTACCTGCTCCAACACCACGTGCTGTGCTGGGGCAACTCCCTTGGCTGGATCATATCCGGATCGCTTCCTTGTAGTCCCTACAAAGCCCGGCTGGGAGTACAGAGCCCCTTTCTTAGGTCTGCAGAGGTCTCCATGTCTTCCTTCTTTCTTCTGTTCATCTCTTCCTTCTCCATCTCTTCCTCCTTGCGTGTCAGGGTGCTTCTGTCCCCTGGTGAATTGCTCTCCTGTGCATGAACCCCAGATTTAGATGATCTTGTTTGTCTTGGGAGAGAGTGTGAGCTCAGGATGGCTTCTGACATTTAACTCAGTGGTACAGAGACACTTTTCCACTTGCCTTTCACATCCCTGTTTGGCTTTGACACCAGCAGCAGGTTAACTCTTTTGCCTCTGTTGCCAAAGGGTGTTTCATCCCCGTTTTCCTGTGCCACCTTGCCCTGTTTAGCTCAGGTCCCCTCAACTAAGGCTGGCCTCCAGGAATACAGTTTCTGTCAGCGTGCCGGCTCTGCCAGGGTGACCCAGATTCACAGGGCCAGAGCTTGCAGATGTCTAATGCCAACTCTTGAGATATCTGACTCAGGCCTGGGTGATGATCTAAGGCCATCACTCATCGTTCCTAGAAAGGCAGACGAACGGTCTGGAGGCAGTAACTGGCCTCCTCAAACTGTCAAGCCCAGGCTAAACTGAGACTTTTCTCAACGTGCAAAATTGTGCTCATCTCCTCTTCCAGTGTGAGCGTTTGCTGTTAACTTGCCTTTGCAGCCCGGCATGGCCACCAGGAGCTGTCAGGGAAAGCCAGTCTTCCTGCATGTCCTGCTTGGTCCACCAGGAGGTCCCTGGTGAGTCTGTTCTGCTGACCACTCTTGGCTAGGAGGTCCAGGTGAGCTGGGCTTGCTTCCTCCAGGCACCCCCAGCTTCTTGTTTGTCACCTTGGCGAAAAATGTGCAACACTGATGTTAGCAGCACCAGTACAGGCCAGGGTGGACCATGCTGACCAGAGGTGTGCCCCGTGGGCTGGGCAGATGTGGGCTCTTGTCGCACCATGTCCCCAGGGCTGCCAGGTGTGAGGGTGGGGATCTGCTTCCTCTGCGCAAGACCCACCTCAGGCTGCCTTTCTCTTCACTCCTTTGCAGTTCTCCTTAGCTGCCTGTGTCTCCATGTTTAGTAAACCCAACCACATGCCCAGTTGCTGCTTGGCAGAGCTGGGCCCTGACCCCTTGCCAGGATGCGTGTGAGGGGATGCAGGGAGTATCTAGGGCTTTACTCACTGTCACTCCAAAGGTGAACGATGGACTGCTGGTTCATCTGCAAAAAATGTGCATGAGCCTCCCTTTCCCCTCAGTGATTAAAAACAAACATTAACAGCAGCACCATCCAGGAGACATGGTTGCTCCTCTGCATTAGCTGTTTGGTATTCTGCTTAAAAATGTCAGACACCCCGTCAAGGAGAAGGGACCACATCATGTGGCGCCTGGAGCCCAATCAGAGAGGCAGAGCCACGAAGAGCAAATCACGACTAGCTGGGAGGCAGCACTCGCAAGCCGACCATTGGCTAAAATGGCTCTTTCAGGCAGCCAGTGAATGAAACCATTCACAAAAAAAGCAGGGCTAGTTTGCAAACAGCAAAACAGTCTACATATTTTTTTTTTTTGCACTGTATGAGTCTGCCAGGGAGACACCCAACCCTGAAGCAGATGTGTGGGACGTGGCTGATGCAGTCGTGCCCAAGCCCAGCATAGGTGCAGTGAATTCAGGAGGACCGATTCCGCCTCTCAGTTTGCAGGCCCCGACGTTCCTCCCGAGGAGGTTTAATGCCCTGCTGGGAGAACCTCAGCCTCCTGCCAAACTCCCTGGAGAGGAGCACAGATCACCAAGGGCCCACGGACCACCACTGGTGTGTGGTAGGAGACCCCGCTCTGCAGCATCACACAGATGTCCTGAAAAGGGAAAGGACCCCCACAGAAGCCCACACTCACAGAGAGCTGACAGAACATATGATGGGAAAGGCTCCTCCTTGGATCTGGAAGATGGACATGAAGGGTATTACTCTGGGTAGCTGCCAGATCTGGGGCTGCTCACAGAGTGCCTGGCTAGGTTAGCCATATCATGTGCCTTGTCACCCACAAACACGGTCCTTGGAAACTAGTTATCTCTCCATGCTGGAGAGCAGAGAGCAAAGTCACCAGCCAAGCTCACTGGCCACCCCCATTAGTTAGCATCTGGACCTTCCCTCCCACGGAAGTCTTACAAGCCACTACGAAAAGCCAGGGCTCTGGAGCCACTGCTGCCAGAGCTGCTGGGGGTCCACGGTGAGGACCCTGGAGCTCCCAGGATGGCAATTCCACCATCTGAGCAGCAGCATGCCCAGCAAGCACCCTTTTGCAGCTCCTGTGTCCCAGCGTTGGCTGCTTTGGAGGCAGCCTTTGGGGAGGCGGCAGGAGGCAGAGCCGAGCGTCAGGAATGCTGAGAAGGGAAGTAAAGGCTGCATCTCTGGGTGCCAGGGCAGGAGTGCCTTTGGGGAGCAGGCTGGGGTCTGGGGTAGGAAAAGAGACAACGGTGCTGGAGAAAGTCTGTCACAGATGCTGGCTCACTCTGGAGAATCACATACAGGTGTTCAGGTATATAGGCTTCTTGGAGGGTTGTGTAAGACTATCAGATCCCCTCTGAGGCTGGCTGCGCCCTCAAGCATTGCCTGGTCTGCTTCCATCCCACTTACTGCCAAAAGACACTTTCTCTCCAGGAGATGGTACTAACAAAGGACTGGGCCTCCAGCCTTGGCTCAGTTTCTCTACTTTATTGGGACAGGGACCATATTTCATCCTGGAGCTGAGATTAAGCACTGAGCTGGACTCAGTGTTCCGCTCTTTGACCGTATTTTAGGAAAGAGCCTACTTTTGCGTCCTCCCTTCCCACTAGGAACCGCAGCCAGCAATCCTCTTGGACACCTCTTTGAGCCAGAGAAGGCAGCGTGCAGGTCAATGCATAGCTATGAAGCTGGACTTTGCCACTAATAATGAACGTTGGTGAAGGTGCGTGTAGTGTTGTAGTACCCAACAGAAGCCCTTGGCCAAGCTGCACCAGGAGGTGCCTTCAGCCCAGGCTGCCCACTGGCTGCTGAACTGGGCTGCGGTGCAGTTTCTCACCAGGAACACGGAGGCTCTGCCTCCTCCCAGACATTGCTCTGGAGATGGTCCCAGCGGGGAGCAGCTGGCCCCAGAGCAGGCCGGGGTACCCCCAGCCGCGCATGGACAGGTTGGGGCGGTGGCACGCTGCTGGGGCCTGCCCCCAGGACTGAGGCAGGGTGGGTGGCCCCTCGCTGGGGGTGGCCCTGGGGAGCGGCTGCGACAGCCCCACGCTGCGGCAGAGGGGCTTGTGTTGGGGCTCTGGTGCTCGGCTCAGTCAGGGCTCCGGAGAGGCCGGGGACCTCGGGGAGCGTTCGGGTGTGGGCTGCGCAGTGGGCAGCGGGCCTGGGCCTCCACCCTCAGAGGGGATCAAGCCCGGCGTGCAGGCCGGCAGCGCCTGGGGCAAAGGACCCTGCCCCGGAGGATGCTGCCCGCGGCCCGCCCCAGCTCCAGGGGTTGTCCCGGCCCCGCGGCCTCCCGCCTCCGCGGCGCCGGGGCGGCAAGGCCAGGCAGGGCCGGGCAGGGCCCACCCGGGGCCGGAGCCTGGCGCCGCTGCCGCGGGCGCCGTGACCCGGGAGGAGGGCGCCACCTGGCGGCCGCGCGGGGCCAGGCGGGCCCCGCCGCCCCGCCCCACCCGCCGGGTGCTGCCCGCGGGGTCGCTCCCGCCCGGGCCCTCGCACGGGCCCTTCCCCGCCACCCCCCCACCGGGCCCCGCCGGCGCCTTGCAGGCTGCTCCCGGGCGGCCACCAGGGCTCGGAGCGATGCCGCGGGTTCCCCAGGCCTATGGCTCTGCCCCATCCCAGGCAGTTCCCTCCCGCCGCACTGCGGGCAGGGACCTGTGTGGGGCCTGCCCTTGGGGCCTCACGGCCCTTCCCGCTCTTGGGGGCCGCGGGAGAAGACTGGCAGAGCCCCAGCACCCGCCACAGGGATCACAGCTTCGAGGAGCAGGGAGCAGCCGGCCTTGGGCCCCACTGTGCCAGAGGGGAGCTGGCGGTGGCGAGGACACGCCGAAGCCTTTGCCAAGTGGTCTGGGAGAGGTGTGGTGCGGCAGTGTTGGTGAGGACCTTGTCCTGCCGAGGGAGCTGTGCCTTTCCCATGGGGCAGCCAAGGGCCCTCTGGGCTGAAGCTTTGAGCCTGGGTTGGATGATGCGTGTTGGACACGCAGCAGCTCTCCAGGAAGTCCAGCTTCTCGCCAGCCACCACCCAGAGGTCCCATTAGGCCACCCCAGTGTTGCAGGAGCTGCCTTTTCCTCTGGCTGCTGCAGCAGCAGTGGCAGCCACTGGCCAGCAAACAGACCCAAGAAGGCCAAAGCCCTCCACGATTTTCATCTGGGCTGCAGTCAATTTGTTCTTCATGAGGAACTTTAGCATGCCTTGAATATAAAGGCTTCCCATGGGGACTGACTAAGCAGCCCTCTATCCTCCCGAAGGGAGTGGTGGAAGAAGCACAACCAAAGATACCCTGCATAGAAGAAAGGAGATATCCTCCGTGAATGCTCTGAGTGAAGTGGGATTCATCTAGGCCCCTCCATCTCTGTTGCCTACGCGCCGAGTGTCTGTACACAGTTGTTGTCCTGGTCCAGGTCCAGCCCTGTTGTCCAGCTCAGTTACTTCAATAAGGCTTCAAATTGCTTAACAAATACCACACAAATGTTTCAACCCTGAGAATTTGTACTGTGGGCTCAAAATGTGATTTATCTTCATCTATGCCTGCAAGATTTATCAGCCCCAATTTAGAGAATGGCTGCACTCTTTAAAGTGTGGTTCTAGTCAGAAAAACCAACTGGAGTCTCCTCTCAGTGAGTAGGACACATGGCCAAACCAGAAGGGAAAAATTGAGAAACGTTTTTCTAAAAAAATCCTTGTGTTTTTTGGTCAAAAATTTTGAAGTGTGGCTGAATTTAGAAACATTCGACCAACTCTGTAGCGAGCCAGGAGTCAGGAAAGGAATCATGAAAGTTCAGTCAGGTTTTTTCCTCTGTTGTTCATCAAAATTTCATATTTTGACGCCATTTTTCATCAGAAAGTGCTGGCAAGCACTATGTGGCACATCTGCCTAAGAAAGGCCGTCTGCAAACCGCCGCCGCTTTGCGGTGTGGATGGGAGATGTCTCTGTGGACGCGCACACACAAGAGAATACGAGCACTTGTTCATGTGCTCTGGGCAAGCCTGCTAAAGCATGGGACGTGAGGACTTAATCCTGGGTGTAGAGGAGTGCACTGGTAAATATGGCAGTAATTTCTGACAAACCCTGCAGACTTGCAGTTCCAATCATCACTACCGCACTTCTTTCTTTCTTCTTGCCATGACACTGAGCTCCCAAGGGGAAAGGCTGGCTCTGCTATGCCCTGAGAGCTGCTGGAGCAAGGCCAGGAAATCCCAGTGCCAGGGACAGCTTCTGAGAACATGGAGCCTGTTCTCCCCTCTTAAAAGCTCTTCAATTCAATCTCCGAGGTGCAGGCCGTGCTCAGAAGGACAGGTCCAAAAAAACCAACCCCCAGCAGGGGAAAACCTCAGACCAGGAAGAGAAGATCAAGAACTACAAGAAGACAGGCCATTGAATAGTTGTCGCTAGTATCTGGAGAGACCAGCTGTGGAGCCAAGATGACATTAAGCCAGAGCCATACTGTTAAATACACCTCATCTGGAGGTGGGAAGGCATGGAAGACGGGTGCAGAGACCCATGCTGGAAAGGAACCACCAGAGGAACTGGATTTGCTATTGGAAGGAAACTTTTTCAGACCAAACTTACCTTGAAACTATATTTGTCTATCTGCAGTTTCCCATCAAATTACATTGTAGCAAAAAAAGTCACCATGGGGCATTCTAGAGGCTTCCTTCAGACAGCATCAGAACCTTTTGATCCAGCTTGAACCCCCAGATTCTGTACTTTTAGATTATGGCGCTGGTGTGGTTGCAGTGACACAAGGCAAAAAGGAACCAAAAGGTCCTTTCAGGATGGACAGTGGATGCAATCCTTTCCTGGTAAGTGCGAGGAGAATGTTTTATTCCTCATCAACTTGCCTGGGGCAGTATGTTTTCTCCCCCAGAGAAAATCCTTTGTGATTAAGCCTTTTCTGTACAGTATTTCAGGGCATATAACAAAAAGGATTTTCCTGCCTGCAAGTAGTGTGCTGTTAGACATTTCTAGCTATAGCTCTCAGGTTGGAGGTACAGAATTGGACCTTTTATGTCCACCATCTTTGAGGCTGGGAGGGTCCCAACTTCAATCTCAGCAACAAAGGGCACATGTAAGTCTTGATTTAAAAGGTCTGAAATGACTCTCATCATCTCCTCTGCTTGTCTCATCCAGCCAGTCTCACCTCATCGTGCCTCACCTGGAGTCAGGCACAGGCAGCTGGATCCCATCCGCACTGCCGTCCCGGCTGGCCCGCGGGTGAGATCATCAGGGCCAGATGTCCTGAGGTGGGGGCTTGAGGGGCACTATCCCCCTGTTAGTACGCATGTCACGAAGCACGGCCATGCTGCTGTGCAGTCCCCCTGGACTTGACTCAGCCTGGTTGTTGTCCAGCCCAGCCGTGCAAGAAGCCGTACAGGGGCAGGAAGAAGCCACAGGGATGACTTTCCTGAGGCCAAGTCAGACCCATGACAAGTGAGGAACCCCAGGAGATGCCCTTGTTTCCCCTACCATTGTCAGCAATGCGTTCTGCAGCCAAAGACCTAAGAGCAACCACGGCCCACTCTCTGTGGTCCCCATGTCTCACCAGTGACACCTGGTACCAGCCCTGCCTGTACTCATCCCCTTGGCTACGTCATGGAGGATGCCAAGCAGCTGACATCCTGCTGCCTCTGTCTCACACACTGTTTGGCACGCAGACAGCAAAGGGCTGAGAAGATATGCAATGACTAGTCTTATGGGGGTTACCTTGCCATCACCTTCCCAAACAATTTTAACTAAAAAGAGCTGATAAGCCACCGACTGGCAGGTGGCTGCCAGGGAGCAGAGTCCCTGAGCAGTGCTTCTGGCACTTGGAGTGCAGCAGGCAATATGCTTTCCACCAAAGAGCATTAGCTGGTAGTGCATGCGGTTTTTCCCCAGATCGGGGCGGGGTCACAAGTGCGAAAAGTGCTCCTGATGCTGCCAGGACCTCTGAGACACCAGGTGAAATAAAAGCAGGGTCATGGTATCTGTTGTCTCAAGATCTCTCCTGTGCATGCAGGCATGTCTGGGCATGTGTGAATGATTTAAATCACACCAACAAACGAGATTTCCTCCTTACAGGATGCATCAGCTCGGCTACTGCTCAACGTGCTCATCGCACTTCAGTCAGCAATCTAAGAACTCCAGCCAGGATTGTACAGGCACCTCCCCAGGACTCCCTGGGCTTGTCATAGGGCTATCGCTAGGGTGGCTCTTTACCCTTGGCTTTGTTTAGCATCTCCAGGCCTTTCCTATAAGAGGAACTGCTGGAAGTGTGAATTTCCATGCCTTGGGCCTGCTTGCCAGCACAGGTGCACTCCAAAAACCAGCGGAGAAAAACACAAGGTCCCATCCCTTGCTGTAGCTGTGAAACCTGCCTCCTTGTCATTGCAGAGTGTCCTACTGTGGGAATCTGCTGCTCTCATGCCTCCTGGGTAGGAGTAGAGCTGTGGGGCTGTGAGGAGACTTTTGCTTTCACCTGCACGCACATGGGCAGGTTTTGCTTCTGCCTGTGCTAGGTCTGCTTTTGGACAAGCCAGGGGACCATCTGATGAGCTGGTTGGGTGTTTGAGTCCAAAACTTGGTCCCGGGCTACAACTGTCCCAGGTCTGAGCTGCTTTTGAGACATCTGTCGCCCAGGGCTGAGAAGAGGTTCCCAGGCCTGCTCAGAAGAAAATTGTCGCTGCCTGCTTGGCACCCGAGCTTGGATGGGAATCCTCTTGTTTTTCATGAGCAGGCTGAGCGGTCAGCACATACCATGAGCAACAGTCAGAGGAGCAATAAATAGCTTGCCCAGACCAGAAGGAGACAACCTGTTCAGACTGGACCGCTCATCCCCTGCACCGGGCAGAATGACTATTGCTCTGCGTCAAGGTCCCATGCGTGCGGGGGAAAGAAAGCCTCTGGCCTGGCCCAGACTGCATTGAGTAGGTCCTCCAAGAGCAGCCATGGTTACTGCTGCTATCGGCACGTCCCAAGGACATAGTAGGTGGCCATCGGAGTTGTCTTTGCTCCAGTGGGACATTTGCCTCCTGCTCCCGAAGCTGTGCCAAGATGCCATCACTGCAGGCTGGCTGTGGACCGCTCCTCCAGGGCTGGTTCCCATTTGGCATCGCACCGAACCGTACTCCTGCATCCCAGCAAAAGTCCCAGCTTTGCTTGTTCTCCAGGAAAAGGAGCACTTTGAAAACGTTAAGGTTCTGTAACTCATCCCAGCAAAACCCTGTTTTCCCAGATTATGTTTCTTTGTGGTCTTACACCACCTGTAAGACTGTGGGGAACAGGAGAGGTCCCAAATAGTCAGTGCAAGCCCATCGGTTAGCATTCCCCTTCTCCACTTTAAGGTCTACAACAGAAGCAGGCATAAAGGGTGTTCCTACTGCTACAGGCCAACATTTCCTCCTAGCCACCTCGTGCCGAGCATCAAATATGGAATAGCCAGGGGTTGTAAAGTGCTCTGAACCTGAAAAGTGCTAACTAAGAAAATAAAGCACAACATGAGTGTTATTAATAAATGCCAGCCGCTGTTATATAACTCCTAATCATGAGCTGCGTCTTTCGGCCCCCATTGTTCCATTGTCAGGCCCCATTATCTGGGAACTCTTACCCACCGACCACAAGAAATAGCCTGGGCTCTGCGGGTTTGCAAACTTTGTTGTTGGAAAGCTTTTCATGCAATTGTTTTTGCTTTGCGCTGTTGCCTTCCTTATTGTACAGATGTGGGTGTGTATCACAGCCCACACCCTCTGTCTTTTGCCCCAGGATAACTTTGAAAATGAGCTGATCCGTCTCAGCGAGTGTTTTTCCTAAGAATTCTCTTTAAAAACAACAACATTCAAACCAAAAACTCCCTCATTTTCCTGAAGTGAAGCTTGTGCTGCGGAAAGATGCTGGCCTGCAATCCCAGCAGAATAAAGGCTGCACTTTATCCTCAGAAGAGACTCCCCACAGGACTGGCAGTGCCTTAGCCCAGGCCTGAAGGAAGAAGGGAGCGTGGGGTAACCGAGTCTCTGGGATTCACTCGGAGCACGACATCCCTGTGGTTGCAGGGCTGGGCTGGGAGATAGCCCTACCCCACTGGCCTACGAGCTTTCAGCAACCCCGCTTCAGCACTTCTTGTCCTGTTTGCCACAGCCCACCTCAAGGTGGGCTTCCACACAGGATTTCTACCTGGGAATCAACATGAAGCTCATCTGGCACCAGCACAAGCTTGGAAGTGAGTCTCAGCTCTCCTGGTGAGCTAACTCAGATCTGTGCAAAAGTTTCCATGCCCTAATGAGGAGTGTGTGGACCTTCATGGCACCTTTGCGCTGGTCAGCATAAGATACACCAGTGTGGGAAGCTCTGCAGGCTGGGTCATGGCTGTTCAGGTTGGTTGGGTCATGGCTGTTCAGGTTGGTTGGGTCATGGCTGTTCAGATTAGTTGGGTCATGGCTGTTCAAGTTAGAAGTGCTGTAGTTTCCCAGGGCTCAGGCTAGAACTGACCACACATCTTTCTAGTCAAAATGAAAAAAAATTACTGAACTTTGTCTGGGTTTGGAAGAGAAATTATAAATCAACACCAGAAAATGCCGAGTTTTTGGTGTTCAGTTTCTGAGGCCTTTTTTTCACTACCAACAACATCTTTTACAAATCAGTGCGTTTTTTCCTCCTTTCACTGGAAAACCTGAAATGACACAGGAAGCTAAATATAGTAACAATACCCAACCAAGTCATTGGTGTTTTTCAGTCAGCTCCAATGCAAACTTTGGTGTTGGCTCAGGCAGGATTTGTTATTTTTCTGACCAGGGCCTATATTAGGGTCATGAATATATCCAACCAAAATGGTCTAGGAAACCCACCAACTTGTTCCTGAATGATTTTCCCTGGAGGTCATCCAGCGCCTCGCACCTTCAGACAGGAACAACCAGTAAGCGCAGTGATGCTTTTGGGATGGGGACGAAGGAGCGAACACCCACAGCAGTGCTGCAGTATGACCGTAGCATGGTCCTCAAGCCTGGGGCTGTGGCCCTGGAACTACCCTCCCTCACCCTCAGGAGAGATGGGCTCTGGGACACTGTTCTCACAGGACCATCCTTGGTGGCTGCATCTCCTCCCCAGGTGAGTCTGAGCTCTCCCAGATGGCTGTCCTCTGTCCCACCCTGTGTTTTGCAGCAAAGGGCAGATGCAGAACATCTGTGGCCACCACCGGGCATCTTCTCGCCTCCTTCTGCCCAGCTGGTCCCAATGCTTTCCCTTTAAAAGGGAGCGAGACACAAGGCACAGAGGTTGTGTGTGCTGTGCGGGGAGCTGGGGCAGCCCAGGAGACCACTCTCCCGGGACCTCTGCAAGGCACAGAGACGTCTACCTAACAATTGAGGGAATATTTTCCACCCAAAGAATCCATCTCGTGGTCCCCTCTTCATTTGTGACACAAGGGAAAATGTGAAGCAGCCAAGACGCGTGAATCACTGTCCCAAACAACATATAATGAACTCATAAAATCAAAGGCAGGGTTTGTTTCAACCCGTGCTGCCAGGGCTCCTTGGACATTGTCTGGAATGAATTTAAGTTGTTACAAAACTCTCTGTGTCTCTGTGTGTCTCTCTTCCCCCCAACCCCCCAACCCGTCTTTCTTCTCTTCCCCCTCCACACTCTACTTTCCTATGAGCTTCTTTCCCCTCCTTTCCCTCCCACTTTTCCCCTCTCTCCTGCCTTCCTTCTCTCCCCATTCGCTCTCGTCCCTGCTTCCCAATCCTTTCCCCCTGCCCTTCCCCTCGGATCCCTGCTCCCCCCAGCCCTCCTTGTGGCTGCCGGCCAAGTACCCCCACCACTTTCCAGACAGACTTGTTTCCAGGACAGCTTCAAAGACCTTTAGCAGATTCAACAGGGCCCATACCGCCCGCTCGGTGCAACACGGCTGCGCCCTGGGCTCTCCCCAGTGGGAGCTCAGCCCCAGGACCATCAGCAGAGGCTGGGTGGAGAGGTGACCTTCCCAAGCAGTGCCTGGGGCTGGAGGAGTGTGGCCACAGAAGAGCGGCATCAACCCCACCACAAGCACTCCGGCCATCAGTAGCTCCAGCAAGTGCCAGGCTGGGTGCTGAGGGCGGGGTGCCGCAATGAGGGCCCTTGGCAACACGGTGGCAGCCATGCTTGGAAAATGCCTGCACACCCCATTTACACACGTTGGGCTTCTGGAGAGCGACATGCTCCACCCCGCCGCTGCTGGGAGCAGGGACGTGCTCCATGGTCTCTGCTGGCTGTGATGACACTGGCAGTGGCACAGACGGGTGGTCCTGCTGGCACATCACAGTTTGACCAGGTGCTCATGCTCCTTCTGCTGCCTCCCAGGAATTGCCTTCATCCCTACGGGCCTGCCCATGTGCCAGCACTCCCGAAAAAGACTAGGAAGCAGGCACTTAAATCTCACCACCATTTCTAAAAAACAGGGATTTGTTTCCGTCGCGCAAGGTGCTGCTGCCTGCAGTCGAGCAGGCTCTGGAGCCGCAGGCTGCTAGCAGAGCTGCGGGGTGCTGCCCGAGGCAATGCCCGAGCAGCGGCAGGCCCTGCTGCTTTCGCGACCTGGGCTGGCATCTCTGTGCTGCGACTCGTGGTCCCACCAGCAGGCTGTGGGACCACACACCCCCCTCTGCCGTGCCCAACTGAGCCGCAGAGGTATGGCCTGAGCTGCTGAGGCTTTCTGGAATCCCAGCCCAAATCTACCCAAACACTAAAGGCTGAATTGGTTTGGAGCAAACAAGACCCAAGCCAAACCTCAACCCCAGCCATTCCAGAGCCAGCCTAGCGAGCTGCTCCCGGCTCACACAGGACAGCCTCCATCTGCCAGGCAGGTTTGTGGACCTTGTCCCCTGGTGTCTTGCTGGGAACACCCCTGCGGCACCAGGAGCCTGCTGTGCTCTGATTGCAACATCAGCAGCCGCATTCTGTGGTGAACGCCTGCTACTCCAGTGCTGCAGACGAGGTGTTACCCACCAGCGGGCACAGTTCAGATTCCTCCAGTGCACTGGGACACCACCAAGCTCCTCCGGATCCCTGCAGTGACACCAAGGTTGGTGGGCACCTGACTGGAGCTGAGGAGTGAGAGCAGACAGGAGTAGGGTCCCCAGCACCTGAAGATGCTCAGGTACCCAATGAGGTTTATTAAAAGAGCTCCTTGTGCTAAAGCCAAGGTTTTCTGCTGACTTCAGGCCTGTGGTGACAGCGTTTGAGTCCCTGAAAAGCAACGCTCAGGGCTCAGATGAGGTCTTTTCCAGCAGAAATCCTTGCTCTGCCATCCGCATAACGCTGCTCAGCAGAGATGCTGCTGGCAGGCGGCCACGCTTCCCCGAGAGACCCAGCCACGCGTGGAGCGTGACAGAGGCTCCCGCAAACACACGCGCAGGCGCACAAGACACCGCACAGCTTCCTCCCGCTGATGAAAATACCAGTTTAGCTGGAAGTGCCCGGGGGACGTGTTTTTCACGAGTCCACCGTACCGAGCCACGCGCTCCCAGGCTGCCGGAGCCTCTCCCCACCCGGCCCCGAAGAGCCGCGGCTGCTCCGGGGCTGCGCGGCCGCAGCCGCGGGGAAACGGCACCACCTCGCGGCTGCCCGGCCGGGGCTGTGCCGCCAGCGGGGCAGGGCCCGGCCTCGCACCCACCGCCACGCAGCCCACGGAGTGAGGGGTTTCCCGACTGGCGCCCACGGCTGCTGCACCTCTGGGGACACGCGTGTCCCTTTGCCTGCCGTGGGGAAGGGACACGCGGGCTGTTGTAGCAGTCGCTGCAGAGCAAGGGGTGGCCACAGGCAGGATTGCAAGGTGGGGTGACGAAGTTCTTGAGCAAGCTGCACACACAGCCGCGGCAGCGATGCGGCAATGGAAATAGTTCAAAATGAACCGTGGCATTGCTGGAAAGGGCCAGGCTCCGGGCTTGCAGCTGAGAAAGCTGCTGAGAGAAGGAAAGAGGCACAAAACGAACTCCTGGCCCCCATTAACAGCTGCTGCACTTAAGCAGGACATGGTCACTGCATTCAGCACAGCCCAGGGCATGTCTTCACCGTGGCAGTTAGCATGAGCAGGGACATGCCAGTCCCTTCATCAGGGGGCAAAGAGCAGCCACAGGCGGATGACACAGAGCTGGAGACACGCGGGAAGAGCAGGACCTGAGGTGCCTGCGGAACTGCAGCTTGCCGGGGGCACAGAGGGTATCTGGGGAGGCGTTGCACATCTTTCCTGGCCTCTGCGCCCTCCTCTCGCATCATCCCCCCAGCCCAAGGTTGGGATGGGCCGTGGTGCCAGCAGGTGGCCTCAGCACAGGCTGCTGCAGGCTCAGTATCCCTCCAGCCTCCCACGGCTCCATCTTACTGGGGGAGCTGCAGGGCAGGCTGGCCCTTGGTCTGCCCCAGCTTGGCCTGTGCTGTTAGCTAAAGGTCCGGCTCCATGCCTGCCCTGTGCGATGTTAACATACAGCATCCTCTGAGTGGGGTGGGCAGCGTCAGGGCAGGGAAAAATCCATATAACATCACTCTGCAGTGCTGTTATATGTGGGACATTGCAGTGATGTTTCACCTTGTTTCTTTTTCCCAAGCCATGTTCATTGCACGCCTTTCAACCGGTAATCCCTGTCCCCACCAGGATCTGGCTCTCATGTCTGCTTATGCTTGGAAATGGGTATTTATGTCAATGGTGAAATGGCTCATGTATGAATGAGACTCGAGCCCCAGATGCTCAGCTTTCCCCTGGCAGACAGCAGGCAGAGGCAAAGGTCTGTGTCCGTCTGTGGTTTTGCCTGTGGCAGTATCGTGCCAATTTTACGTGCCAATTTTACACAGGCTCGTAGGGGCACCCAGACCTGAAAACCTCACTGTGAGCTGCCCCCATCAACCCTCCTGGGTGGCAGAGAAGGGTCATTATGTCACAGAGCAGTGCTACTGGTCCCCAGGAAAGGCCCGTTTTGGGCTGCCCCTGTACCCCCACAGGGCTCGAGCCCCAGGCTCTGCCTGCACCTGGACCGCAGGGTGGGCAGGCAGCCTGGGAGGTCTCTGTTCTCTGGCCATGCAGAGCAAGAGGAAGGACCCAAACGCACCATGGGTGTGCTGGGCCTGCAGAATGCTGGTGGTGAGCTGGAGGCTCAGGGCTGGAGGGGACAGACCCCATGGGCTGGTGAGACACAGGCAAGTCCTGAGCCTCTAGCATGGTGGAGCAATGGGAGGATGGCTTGTGCAAAGCATACCCCATGAGGCAGGATGTTCCTAGCTCTGCACGCCCTGGGAAGACAACGTTTCAGTTCCTGGGGACAGTTGGGGGGACCTGCACTCCAGAAGAAACCAGGCATGGGGACAGACTCTGAACACAGCGTGGGAAGGGAGACGTGTTTGCCCGGAGGCTGGTAGCCTGGCAAAGGAGGCAGGCAAGGTGCCCTTTGAGGAGTGAATGGCACAGAAAGAAGGGAAACGTGAGAATTACGGAATCACCCTGGAGACGACCCAGTGGCTAAAGCGGGATCCTCTCCTCTCACTGCACTGGGGCAGTTGGACCAGTGGCGCTTCAGGACATGGTTTGGGGACATGCTGGCACTAGATTAATGGTTGGACTTGATCATCTTGAAGGTCCTTTCCAACCTTAGTGATTCTGTGATTCTGTGACCAGCCAAAAGACTGGCAGCAAACCTCCGCCGGTGAGGGGACTAAAGAAGGACAGGGGGAAGGTGGTACATGGGGGCTCTTCCCCGCCTGTCCAGCCAGGTGGCAGGAGCCTGCCTGGGAACGGGAACCGCCGCCGCTCCGGGCCTTTCCGACCTGCTGGGACGGCGGAGCAGGAGCGCGGGGGGCGGCCGGGCGGCACAGGCCCGCTGCGCCCGCTCGGCGGCACCAGGGGCTGGGCTGCGGGCCGGCTCGCCGCCTGCCGAGCCCGGTGCTCCGCCGCCGGGACCCGCCGCTCCCGCTGCCCGCGGCGGCGGGCCCGGCCCAGCAGAGGGCAGGCGAAGGCCGCGCGCTCCCGCCGCCGCCGTACGGGCCGCGCCGGAGCCGGAGCGGGGCCCTCCCTGCGGGCCAGCGGCGGCGGCCGCCGGGCAGGGCCTCCGCGGGCCCGGCCCCGCTGTGCCTGGGTGCTGCGGGGAGGGCGCGAGGTCCTGGCGGCGGGGAGGGCGAGGGGGCCGCGGCTGTTCAGCCAGGGGAGGGGAGGCTCGGGGAGGCCTCGCTGCGGCCTCCCGGTGCGTGAAGGGGCTCGTAGGAAAGGCGGGGAGGGGCTCCGTACCAAAGCCGGCAGCGACAGGCCAAGGGGCTTTAAGCCGGCGGGGGGGGGCGGGGGGTGAGTCGGGCTGGACACACGGGAGAAATTCTTTCCGATGAGGGTGGCGAGGCGCTGGAACAGGTTGCCCAGAGAAGTTGTGGATGCCCTGTCATCGGAAGCATTCAAGGTCAGGCTAGACGGGGCCCTGAGCAACCTGATCTAAGGAGAGGTGTCCCTGCGGTGGGGTTGGACTAGATGACCTTTAAAGGTCCCTTTAACCCAAACCATTCTGTGATTCTGTATCTGCCCCAGCTGACCCATGGCTGGAGCCACAGCTTTTGCTCCAACAGCCCATGGATGTCTGTATCCTTCCAGCAATCCTCCGTTAAATGGGAAACCTGGCTGGCACCAGACATCGTGCCTTCACATGGCGTGAGGAGCAGGAACGGATGGCACACAGAACAGGAGCTTTGCAGGGGCAGAGCTTCTGACACCCGGGTGACAGACACCACGCAGTGCATCCGCCCTCTCCTCCTCCCAGCCCTCACCAATCTGCCCTCCAATAGTGCAATGTGGTGGGCATTGGGTGGCGTTGGCATGCCAAGAGACACCCAGCAGAGTCTCAGCAATCTGCTTCCTACTACAGCGAGTGTCCCATCCCTGCTGATGTCCTCAGCATCCCCCAGTTCGCCAAACCCCAATTCATATTTTTCTCTGGGGCTCTCCATCCTGCAAAGAGGGAACGTGCAGGGAACAGCGGAAACGGGAAGCAGGAAGCAACTTCTGCTCTTCTCAGCTGGGCTTTCACTGATGGGAGGCCTGTAGACAGCATTCCCAGGGCTTGCCCATATAGCGGCCAGTGCCTCTAATGTCATGTTTGGGTCCCAAGCAGGTCCGGCACTATCTGATTGTGAGAACAGCAGCACTGAGGTTGTGGTGACACAGCCCCCCAACTCAGCACCACCCTGGAGCACCCAGGCCATGCTGGCTCAGCACCACAAGCTCAGTCCTTGTGCTTTCTGGTGAGGAAAATGCCTTCAGGTCCATTGCTGAGACATCTCCTGTTTTGTGTCACCTCAGGATCTTGGAGCCGTACCCTCTATTGCTCCATTGCCTTGGTCATCCCAGCCTGTTCTTAGCCCCATGCACAAAGTCCCACACTTCCCTGGCAATTGCTGGCCTCACTCTGCCCCATGCTCCCCTCTGCCCCCGTGCAAGGCAAATGCTGGCCCTGCACATGCTTCCCCTCTGGGATCTGCATCTGGGCTGCTGGGACTTCGTGGCTTGTGGCTTGGCCTCCTGGCTCTCAAAATGAACGTGTGTCCCGGAGAGAGACAGTGGGGCTGCAGGACACCCATGGCATTGGACTTGCAGAGCTCTGAGGCTCCCTTGTCCATGGCCTGGTTCTCCTCTGCCCCGTCACCTGGTGGTCTTACCTATGTCTCTGCTGCTGGAGTGCAACACGCAAGACGCATTTTGTGCAAGAAGGCTGAGAGCTGCAAACAGCATTTCCCCTGGGACTCGTGGCCAGCTGGGGTCTCCTCCTTCAGCAAGCATCTGCCAGCCGGCTGCGGAGAGCCCCCTCCTGCAACCTGCTGCCCTGGAGCAGGATGGGGGTAACCAGGGGTCCTGCGATGCCAGGTGGGGGCCCCTGATGTGATGGGTGGGCAACTCTGGCACCGTACTGGCACCTTGCTCTTCTCCCCACCTCTGGTACCCTCCTCAGTCCTCACATCCATTGCGAGGACATCTATGGGAAGGACGTTCCCCCTCAGGCTGTGGGGGCTGCCGTGAACATGGCAGCGAGGGGATCCAAGTCCAGGTTTCCTGCTCTCCTCCACCGCCTCACACCAACGCTGATTAAATTAATTTTACCTTTTCCCTGCCCCTATGGCAGGTGGTCTGGGGATGGCAGGGGGCAGGCCGGAGGCAGCACTGCTGGGCAGCCTCTGCAGTGGAAATGCCCCCGTTTTTCCCCTCTTCCCTCCCCCGACCAAAAATGAGAGGCCAAGGCCGGCCCCGGTGCAGCAGCACGTGAAAAGTCCCCGCACCCCGAGACGGAGCAGAGACTCCATCCTCCTCCGTGAGAGGAGACTGCTCCCCGCCTGGTAAACCCCTCATTTCTTCTGCCTGGGGAAGCAGGGGGAGGATTACCGCCTGCCTTCCCCGCCGCACCGGATGAGCCCCGGGCCGGGCTGCCGCTCCGCAGCCACCGGCTCGCCCCGAGCGATGGGGCGGCTTGGGGCAAAACAAATTCCCTGCTCGCGGTGGGGCTGGCCGGGCGGCAGGTGGGACCCGCGGCCGCCGGGCCCCCCGCCGCGGTGCCCCGACAGGGAGGGCTGCCCGCCGGTGGGGCGGCCCCTTCCTCCCCTCCCGGCCCGCTCCGCTGCCGGCCCCTTCCCGCTCCGCTCCCGGCGGGGCGGCGGCGACGGCGGGAGGGCGGAGGCAGGGCTGGCAGCGCGGCGGCGGGCGGCGCACACACGCACACACACCTCCTTGCATGTGATTAAATGGCTCGAAATCTGCTTCTGATTTCCTCGGGGAGGTGACTTTTCCCTTCTTTTCAAGCCGGGATTTATTGGAGCCTTTTTACTCCGCTTCCAGGCAGCGGCCGGGGCTCAGTTTCTCCACTTCTTGCTCTGCTTTTTTTTTTTTTCTTTTTTTTTTTTTTCTTTTTCCCTTTCCTCTCCTTTTCTCCCTTCCCTCCTTCCCCGCCGCCTCCCTCCCTCCTTCCCACAGCCGGAGCAGCCGCGGGCGGTGCGGCGGAGCGGGCGGGAGCACGGCCGGCTGCGGGCACGGTGCTGGGGAGCCGCCCGCACCGCCGGGAGCAGCACTCCCGCTTTGCACTATTTTGCCTTATTTTGCTTTCTCCCCCCAGCACCCCCACCCCCGGCAGTTTTTTATTATTGCTTTTTTTTTCCTTCTTCTTTCTTTTTTTTTTTTTTTTTTTGTGTTGCGATCAGCCAAGGGAAGGGGGAGCTGCCCCCGCGCCCCGCCGCCCGCCCTGCTGCTGCTGCTGCTGCTGCTGCGGTGGCGGCGGCGGCGGCGGCGGCCCCCGCTCCTCTCGCCGCCCCGACCCCGGACCTGCCGCCCGGACCGGCCCCGCTACCTGCCCGGCCGCGGTAAGCTGCGCCTCCAACTTCCCGGCGCCGGCGGCCCCGGCCGCTCCCTGCTCTCCCCGCCGCGCTCCCTCCCTCATTGCCTTTTATTCCACCACCCCCCCCCCGCCCTTACTGCCTTTTCCATCCTTTCGCCGCCGAAAGCGGGACCTCCCCGCGGCGGGGCCGAGGGTGCCGCCGCGCGCGGCCGAGCCCCGCTCCCTGCCCGGGCAGCTCCCGCCGCCGCCGCCGCTCCGAGCTTTGTCCCGGCCCGGCCCGCTGCCGCCGCCCCGGCAGAGCAGCCGCAGCCCCCGGCCCCTCCGCGGGTGCGGGTGCAGGCAACGCGGGAGCCCTGCCAGCCTGCTGCGCGCGCTGCCAGCTCTGGCGGGCCGGGCACGGGGCACGCACGTGTTCCCCCCTGCCCGCAGCCCCGGCGGGGTGTCCCCTGCCAACCGCCCGGGGGCCGGGGCATCGCCTCGGAGAGGCCGCTCTGCGGTGGGCTCCTGCGGGGCCTCCCCGGCTGTGCCGCAGTCCCGGCGCAGGACCCCCCGGCACCACCCAGCACCCAGCCCCAAAGCACAGCCCGGGCCAGGGCCGGCGGTTCTGGCCAGGGCATGTGCCAGCCCTGGGTGGTGGCCCACGGAGGAGGGAAGCTGGGCTGCCCGGGGGGGGTTGCCTTTGCTTCTCTGTCTCGGAGCTGCTGAACCCTCATTTCTTCAAAACGCTGTCCCTCCCTCCCCTTCCCCAGCCCGCTGGAGAGTGAGTGGATGGAAATACCTTTCTTGGGGTAAGGAATAACTGGCGTGATGGGGGACGTGGTGCTCGGCAGCCTGCTGCCTCGCTTGGCTCTTGCCGAGCATGGTGGGTGAGGAAGGCCCCGTGGGCAGGAGCAGGAGCTCCTCCGGCAGCGCAGTGGTCCTGCGGGCTCGCCGCTCAGCCGGGCAGCGCTTCTGCATATGGATCCTCCTCTCTTGGGTGAGCTTACCCTGTGAACATGCGGGACGTAAGACGGGCTGAGCATCCTGACCTCCGTCCGTGCCGTTTGTGTCGGACCTGTAGTCGGGCTGAGATGATACTGAGTGTAGACCTGGACGTGCAAACCCCGGATGGCTGGAAATGACCCAGGTCCTTCTTCCCTGGCCAAGTTCGCTGTTGCCTGCTCTCAAAGCCAGGAGCGGCTGGAGCTCCCCGTAACCAGTGCAGCAGGGCTGTGGCTTGAGCCGTGCTCTGAAAACACCCTCCAAGGCGTTTGGATGGATGGAGGGCACCTTTTTTTTTCTTTTTTTTTCTTTTTTTTTTTCTTTCTGCAATATCCCATTTATAAAACAGAGGGAGCTGCTGTGCTTTTCTGACCACCTGGTTGGAGCGAGCCAGCGAGGGGACAGGAGGTCCAAGTGCAGGGTGGGCTGCGAGGGTCCCAACATCACTTCCTCCTCCACCTGCGCATGGAAGGAGGAAGATGGGTCAGGTCCCTGCAGAGAAGAAACGCAGGTGTAATGCCGGGCTGGGCAGGAGCCGGGGCGAGCCTGCAGCCTGGGAAAGAAAGCAGCCAGGCGTAGGGACGCAGCCGAGCGCGCTGTGGCTTGAAGCGAGGAGCCCAGCAGGAATGGGCGCTGCTGGGGGTTGAGGCTGAGGGACGTTGCTGCTGCTGCTCGCTGGGCAGCAGAACATGAGGTCTTCAGCCTGGGCCGGCTGGATGAGAGGTCCTACCTTGGGTGGCAGCTGGCAGAGGTGCGGGTCTCGGCAGGGTTTCCCAGCCCCGAAGGAGGTGAGCGTCAGCACTGACCTTGGGGCACATGCTGCCATGGCTTCGTCTCCCTTCAGCTGGGAAGCAGCCCGCTGTGCCGAGGGTGTCCACGGCACCTCTGCCTCCTGTTCCCCCACCCTGTTAGTCAGGCCCTGCTCCATAAGGAAGCAATTATTTTGTGCCCCCACGAGCCCCTCCCTGAGCCTGCGCAGGACACTTGCGCTCGGTATGGAAACACGACAGATTTTCCATATTCCGCTTTGCCCCGTGATGTTTAAAAACGTACGTGACGGCCTCTTCCAAATGCTGCAGACTTGGCTGGCACTCAAGCAATAACAGGCTGTGTGACACCAGGGGCATGAAATATCGTACCAATAGCCGGAGGGGGGGGAGGAAAATGAGATGTCAAAGTGCGGCGTGTTTCCGGCCCCGTCGTCGTGAGCCATCCTCTACCCGATGTGAGGGATCTTTCAAAGCCGGCCAAATGTTGTCATCTCTGAATAGCATTTTAAATATTCATCCAGACTATTTTCAACATCTGTGCCCGGCATGTTGTGAAAAGGCAACAAGGGACGTTATGGAAACCAGATCACTTTATTCCCATATGGAGTGGAAAGGGGTTGAAGCGATGAAGACTTCTGGGCCAGGACCGCGCGAGTCCCGTGCATCCGCTGGGAGCGACGGGAGGAAAACCCTCTGCACCCCAAGGGACGCTCCTGGGAGCACACGGCGGAGCCGAGCGGTGCGGCAGGAATGTGCCAAGGGGCTCGGGGGGCTGCGGTGGGATTAGAGTTGGGTAAAGCAACCAGTCGAGCAGCAGTAGAGGTGAATAAATAGCATCGAGGCAGCCGTGCTTTCTGCTCCTGCAAGGCCAGGGCCTCCAGGTGCCTCCTCGAGCTGCTGTTGCGTTGGGAGCACAAGGAGATCTCCAGCTTTGCGCTGGCTGGGGGATGCAACAGAGTGTTGCAGCAAAACAGATTCAGACCACCTCTACCCAGGGCTGCCGGCGAGCGGAGCGGGCGCGGGGGACCCAGCAGGATGCCGTGCTGGATGTTAGTCCCTCCTTCCCATGGTCAGCGTGGCTTCTGAGTTACCGAAACGGGTGAGCAGGGATGCATCCGAGCATCCAGCTTTTGACAGCTCTGTGCACATGGTTGAGTAGCCCGGGGACTGTTTGCTTCGTGGTGGATTTTTTTTCTTTTTTTTTTGGTTGTTTTCGATAACCTAGGAAATCTGGGCTCCATCTCTGCCTTTTGTAACATCAGGCTGCAACTAATTCAAGCCAGGCCAGACTCTGACCACAGGTATGCCAGTGTAAATTTGAATGGAGTCGCTTACGTCTTGGTTTGGCCCGATCTGAATGGAGTTACTTCTGGCTGATGCCAAAAGGGCTGAGGTCAGAATCTGGCCCATCCTTTCCTGCGTGCAGTGTGATTTGTATGCGTCTCCTGGCACCGCTGGGGTATCGTATGGCTTGTGTAATGCTGGCTCCAGCCTGCCAGAGTGCATTGCAATATCTATCTCCGGGAGCGCCTGCTGCAGGAGGACGCTGCCTTGTAATTGCCCACGTGAGCCGCGCACACTTTGGGGAGCAGGCAGTGAAAGCCCGAGGGGCTGCGCAGAGCGGTCGGCTCCGCCGTTATGGGTCCGTACGCGCTTGGAGGCTTCTGGTATTTAAATATCAGAATAGAGGAGGGAGCTCGTAAAGAAAAGCGAGGCATCTCCTCGGTGCCATTAGCCGCGTCCCAAGTGGGCACCGGCCTCTCCATTAGCGGCGGGGAGGGCGATTAGCGCTGCCCGCCGTGCCGCGTCCCTCCGGCCTCTCCCCGCCGCGCGTGCTCCCTCCTGCCGGAAAGCCGAGCCCAGTTCCAGCGCCTTGGCTGCGTGGGGTTTTTCCTTTCATTTTAAATACTTCTTGGTTGTGTGGTTTGTTTTTTTTTTTTTTTTTGTCCCAGCAACACATGGAATGATTTATCCGTGGCCGGAGCACAGTTTGGTCCTGATGCGTTCTGCCTGTTGGGTGGGGGGACGAAGCATCCCCCAGCTGGCATCAGTGCGGTGGTGAGGGAAGTGTGGGGGACCCAGGGACCCCGGCAGCTCCCTGAGATGGGTCCTGCTCATGGGGCTGGGGCAGATCTGCAGTGGGTCACTCCAGCAGTATGTGTGGAAAGGGAGAGGGGATGCCCGCATTAGAGAGGACCCGTAAGGAGGTGGGGATGGGCAAGGTCTGGCAGCAGATACATCTTGGTTAAGGGACACAGGCTGGTTGGTTGTGCCTGGTTACAGCTTCTCTGAGCGCATCATTCCTCTTCTGCTTTGGGTCCCCTCCCATCTTCCCAGTACCCTCCTGCTCAGAGGGCACCTGAGCTGGTGGCCGGCTTTACTGGCGCTTTACTGGGGACAGCACAGCTCGGGGATGAGCCGTCCTCGCAGACCGGCCCTATCCGAGCGCTTTGGATCTAGTTACTGGGTCGCCTCGAGTGCCGGGATCCTTTGGTCCTTGCCCAGGGATTTCCGCCCCCTCCTCTGCGGCTCTGCCGTGCCGTGAGGAGCCTTTTGGTGCCCCACGCAGGTGAGTGGCTCTGTCCCTGCCCCGTGCTGGCACCCCAGACCTCATCCCGGTGCACAGGGCGATGCAGCACCGCGGGGGACCGGGCATCCCCATCCTAACCAGTTCCATGTGCTTTCCTCGGGGGACGCGAGCACCCCGTGCACCGTGCTGCCCCGGCCCAGAGGGGAAGTCCAGCCCGCCTGCGGAGCGCCCGCAGCACGGGAGAGGACCCGGTGAAGCGGCGCAGGTCCCTGGCAGGCGGGAAGCACCATTTCCCCACCCTCCCTTGAGCCTTTCTCCTTCCCCTCGCAGGCAGCGCTGGCTGCTCGGCTTCAGCCGTCACCTGCCCTCTAAAGCCGCGTTTCTCAGCAGCTGGGCTGCGGCGGATGGCGGAGCACCGCTCACGCCTTCCCCCTCCGCTTTAATTAGAGAGGGCTGCTCCCACGCCGCAAAGGTCCTGGGATCAAATCTGGCTAATAACCCCCTTCCCTCCCCGCCCCATGTTGTTCCACTTAATCCTGTAATTACCTCTGCAAAGCTGCCGCTGCCCCGGTCTGCTGGGTGGTGACCCTGGGCCTGCTGTAGGCACCAGCATCCGTCTTTGGGGAAGTTTTCTCTCTCTGCCCTGGCTCAGCTGCTGCACCTGCCTCGTGCATTCAATTTTGGGGACCAAGCACCCACCCAACAGCTCGGCACCAGGAGACTCGGCGCTGTGGGCGTGCATTTGTGCCCAGCGTCGCTCTCGGCAGCGCTGCCTCCCGGGAAGGCGACGGGAAGGGGAACCCACGGCGGGCTGGAGCATCGCCCCGATAAACCTCCCGCGAGGCGGGGAAATGCCACCGGTCGCCTTGGGAAGCGTGTTGCTGGAGGGAGAAGGGGTGTGGAGGCGTTGGATGCGGTAGCTAATTTTTTTAAAGCACTTCTGAAGCGCTACAGCGGCGTGACTTCCTTCCAAACCGCACGGCTGTTAGCATTCCCCGAGCGGAGGAGTGAGGAAATCGCCCACCTCAAAAATGCAGCCGCTTCTGCGGAGGAGCTGGGAGGGCGGCCGCTTCCTCGGGAAGGGTGAGCCCCGCCGCCGCGTCCCGCCAGCCCCACGGGTGCGGGTGGTGGTGGCTGGGAGCTGGCGGCCACCAGAGAGCCTCGCTGGGGACACCTTCGGGATGCTGCCCCTGGGAGATGCAGCCCATCGCTTACGTCCCTCCTCATGCTGGATCCAGGCGGGTGCTGGGCTGGATTCGGTGCCGAAGGGCTCGTCCCATCGCTCCCTGCTTAGTCAGCAGTGTCTCCATTTGATCTGAACGGGGGGCAGTGAAGATGGGAAGTGGAAAGGGGGGGCAGATGGGGGACAGGGAGAGAAATACTCACTCCTGGGCCTCTCTGGCAGCTTGCCGGCAGTCCTGGGGTCACGCTGAATATGCATAAAAGGGAGCAGATTGCAGCTTGCCCTCCTCTCCGATACGGAGGTGAGGCCCGCGGAGACCACCGGCCCCGGCTCTCTTTCAGCGGGATAATGGGGTGAGCCGAGCGCGGAGCGTGCGTGCCTGTGTGTGGTCTCGTGGATGATAATGATTTCCATTCATGCCCTTGCCTCCGCAGCGCCGATGCGCCGCTGGGCGAGCGTTGGCTCCCCGGCAGGAGCAAAGCCCCCAAAAGTTGGGCACCGAATCTCTGGGGCTTGTGCTTCGGTATGGCTGGCGGGAGGGACAGAGTTTCCCCTCGGGGCAGGCAGGACGGGCAGGAGATGCTCATGCCCCCCGTGTGCCCCAAAAGCAGCCGTAACCCTGGACCAGGTCCCAGAGCTGCTGCCCCCGCCCTGCCCGTAGCAGCTTTGCCTCTGGGCGCTCTCCTGGTGCTGTCCTTCCCCCCGGGAAGGGGCTTCCCCATGCCTTTGGGTCTTACCAAGCAGGGAGTTAAAGGCCTTTGCAGGTGGCACGGCTGAGCGTGGCCCTGCTCCTGTCCCCTTGCTGCCGCGTGGCAGAGAGGTGGGTGGAGGAGACTCCTCCATGGCAGGAGCCTCGTTCGATGCCCCCTGAGTCGCCCTGGAGCGGATGGATGCAGCTGCTGAGGCATCCCGGGGGGTTCCTCCTCTCCTCTCCCAGCTCAGAGGTCTTCCCACAGCGTTGTCCCCACGCTACTGTGGCTGGTGGTACGGGAGGTGGTGGTGGCTGCGGCGGGCTGGGTCCCCTCTGTGGGGTGTGTGGTGGGATGGGGGTGACGGGGGGCTGTCAGGAGAGAAGGGGCTGTGCTGGGTGTCCGCAGGTATGTGCGTGGCCAGGTTTTGCGAGGCACCGCAGGGCGGTCCGGCAGCATGTCGCAGCCTGCTGCGCTGCGTGCGAGTACGGGAGCAGGGCTCTGCCCGTGGACTGGCAGGGGCTCTGGCTCGCGCTCGGCACCAGTCAGGTACTGGTGCTGGTTTGGTCAGGATTGTGTTGCGGGGTTAACCAGGCGCCGTCTTCACTCAGCAGTTCCTGGACGGGCAGATGCTGGAGCTTGCAGCAGCCACGGCTTCGCGTCCTGCCCAGGAGGCAGCTGCCTGCCATGGGGGATGCTCGTCGCAGCCCGGTGCCGCACGGGGCTTCCTCCGCTGCGGGGATGGCTACATCCCCGCTGCTCCCCTCTCTACTGCAGCCGTCGCCTGCACGCTGCGCTCCTTCAGGAACCTGATGCTCCGGGCGCTCCAGGGACGGCATCCCTTGTTTTGCTGCCTGGCGGCTGCCCAGCCACCGAGCCATGGGCTGGCGTGTTCCCGAAAGGCTCTGCGGCACTGCCGGAGAGCAGGGGATGAGCTGCCTGGGGCGATGCAGGGACCACCAAGGGAGCCGCTGATTTTTCAGCAGTGAGCATCACTTTTCCCATCAGCGGATGATGAAGCAGTGAGGAAACAGCATGGAGGTGGCAGGGCCAGGATTTGTCCTTGGGTAGATGTCCAGGGATGGGCTGAGACCCCTGTCCCCGCTTCCCCCTCGGTGGGCACAGGCTGTGGAGCTGGCTGCCCGGCTGAGCGTGGCGGGGAAGGGAGGAGCTTCCCCCCATTAGCGGTTTGGCAGCCCGGAAAGAGGCAGCTTTCTTCCAGAGCCACAGCTCCTTTTTTCCTTCTTTTGCAAAAGGGGGGAAAAAAAAAAAAAAAAAAAAAAAATCCCAGATCATTTGAAATGGGCTGTCCCCTGCCAGCCCCCTTTGGCCAGAGTGGGCAGCCGGACAGGCAGGGGCAGGGGGCTGTGGGTCTGTGGGTGGGGAGCAGAGCATCTGCCATGCTGCGTCGTGCTGCCGGCACCAGGCTTCGTTCCTGATGGGGAAGTGCAAAACCCAAGTCATGCCGTTAAGGATTTACTAGTGGGAGAAAGGATGATGGGGGGATCCCCTCTGCCTGCCCTGGCCGTGGTAGAGGCCAGAGAACATGGCTTGGTGGCTGGGGTGGGCAGCGCTCAGCACGGCCCCTCCGGCCGCGCGCATGGGTTGGCAGGGCTGATGCCCTCCGCCCGGCCGGGCAGCTCAGGGGGCTACGGCCAGCTGCAGCACCCGGGGCCGTTCCCTGGTGAACGCGTGAGCCGTGGCCGCTCACACGGTGCTCCGGACTGGGCATGGCTGATCTGCGTCTCGCAGGATGCTCCTGCTGCAGCCAGAGCCAGCGAGAGGGGAGGTGACCTCCGGTCCCTCTTCCACCCTACAAGCCGGCAGCGTGGGAGATGGGCCATGTCCCCTGTTCCAGCATCCCCCGGCCCTGTGCTGCGGCTGCCAGGAGAGGAGCCCAGCCAAGCCCTGCTTTGGTCCTTGCTTTTCCCTCCGTTAACAGACAGGCTAGACTCAGACCTGGGTTTCTTGGGGATGAGGCCAGAATAACCTTTTGCCAGTGGGAATACTCGAGTAGCATGGCGGTGGGATTCGGAGGGGCTCTGGCCCCCGGCTCAGAGAAGCCACCACGCCCGTGGCCAGTGGGGTGCTGCCGGGGCTATGGCACGGCAGGGAAAGTGGTGCCAGCCCTGGCTGAGCCCTCCGGCTTCATACAGGCGAGCTCCTGCCTGTTGCAAAACACCCCGCAAGGTGTTTTCGCTGCTGCTCCTTTCTCCTGCACTGGCAGGAGCCGTTTCAGGCTGCTGTTGGGTCACGCGGGGTTTGCAGCTCCTGTCGCAGCTGCAAGGTCTCCCCAGCTCTTCCCCACCACCCCTCCCTGGCAGCTGTGCGGTGACGGGGTCTCTGAGCTGTGCGTGGCTGCTGGCAGGCGTCAAAGCTCCTGTCACCCCCAAGGCAGTTCGTAAGAGGGGGTGATTTCAAGCCTCTCCTTCCAAAGCTCAGCTCCTTCTGCCATTTCCCACAGTATTTCGCTCCTGCGGACGAGAGGCGAGGGATTGCCGTGGGTAAGGCACCACAGAGTAATCGCCTCCCTGCCCTGCTCCCAGGCTGCTGCATCCGTAGCCGTGGGGTGGGAAGGCGTGCACAGGCCGAGGGCCAGACGTGGGGGTGTTCCGCATCCCTTGGCAGCCTCCCCGCACGGGCCGTGCCGCGGCCGTGCCGCTCCGCCATTCACTCTCTTTGCTCTCGCCCCAGGGAGGAGCCGCTTCCCTCGCCCTGCGAGGATGGAGGTCCTGCAGCTCCTGCGCCTGCTCGTCACCACCGCCATGCTGGGCCTCTCCCAGACAGTGAACCCCTTCGTGGCCCAGCAGACGCCCCCAGACCCTTGCTACGACGAGAGCGGTGCTCCTCGCCGCTGCATCCCTGAATTCGTCAACGCTGCCTTCGGGAAGGAGGTTCAAGCCTCCAGCACGTGCGGGAAGCCTCCGACGCGGCACTGCAACGCCTCGGACCCCCGCCGAGCCCACCCGCCCGCCTACCTGACCGACCTCAACACCGCCTCCAACATGACGTGTTGGCGCTCGGAGACCCTCCACCACTCGCCCCAGAACGTCACCCTCACCCTCTCCCTCGGCAAGAAGTTTGAGGTGGTCTACGTCAGCCTCCAGTTCTGCTCGCCCCGGCCCGAGTCCACCGCCATCCTCAAGTCCATGGACTACGGCAAGACCTGGGTGCCGTACCAGTACTACTCCTCCCAGTGCCGCAAGATCTACGGCAAGCCCAGCAAAGCCACTGTCACCAAGCAGAACGAGCAGGAGGCCCTCTGCACCGATGGCCTCACCGACCTCTATCCCCTCACCGGCGGGCTCATTGCCTTCAGCACCCTTGACGGGCGACCTTCTGCCCAGGACTTTGACAGCAGCCCCGTGCTCCAGGACTGGGTGACGGCCACCGACATCCGCGTGGTCTTCAGCCGCCCGCACCTCTTCCGCGACCTGGGCGGCCGGGATGCCGGCGAGGAGGAGGGGGGCACCGGTTCTGCACCCTACTACTACGCGGTGGGGGAGCTGCAGGTCGGCGGGCGCTGCAAGTGCAACGGGCACGCGGCGCGCTGCGTGAAGGACAAGGAGCAGAAGCTGGTGTGTGACTGCAAGCACAACACGGAGGGTCCCGAGTGTGACCGCTGCAAGCCCTTCCACTATGACCGGCCCTGGCAGCGGGCCAGCGCCCGTGAGGCCAATGAGTGTCTGGGTAAGTGAATTTTAATTTTTTTTTTTCCTTTTTTTTTTTTTCTTTTCTGGGGATGAAACCCCAAAACGTTTCCCTTGGGCAACAAACCAGCTGTCCCCGGGCCGGGAGGGGGAATCATGGCGATCCCCTGCGAGATGTGCTTTGGGGCAGGGAGCAGGCAGCAGGCAGCAAAACCTGGCAGAGATTAAGGAAATACTTGAGATACCCCAGTCTGACATTCTATCGTTCACGTTCAGCCTGGCACGGTGCTTTGCGTGGCGGTTGTAGCTTGTCTGTCCTTGCGAAGGTTTCCATGAGTTAAAAATATTGTCATCGAAATGATTAACGCTTCCAAAATATCAAACTGGCATTGCTTGGCAATCCCGCTCGTGAATCTCTGTGGGATTTTGGTGGAGGTTTTTGCCTTTTGTCCTGATTTGGGATGTGGTTGGGGGACACCAGAGCCCTGTGGAGGTCTGGGAGACGGAGGAACAGCCTCTTGCTCCTCCTGGGCCGGAGCCCGGGTCCCAGGGGGTGGCTGGAGGATGGAGATGAGGGAAAGCCGGACCATTAATCAGCCCCTGAAAGGCTCCATGGACGTGCCAGAGGTCAGGGGGACTTTTTAGTATTTGCGATCAATGTCTTGTTGAGATCCCAGCTGTTGGCTTAAGTATATATGTATGTTGCAGCAGATTTTTTTCTAAGAATGGCTAAAAAGGCAGCGGATTCAAAGCCAGTGCTGGAGCCGATGCTTTAAACCACCTCGCGCCCTGTGGGAATGTGTCAGCCCTTGCGTTCTCCCACCTGCCTCAGAAAGATGAGTTTTGGAGCAAAGCTTGGAAAAAATCCCCCTCAACTCCACGCGCACCCTGCCCACGGCTGCTGCCTGCAGCTGCCGGCAGGTCAGGCAGGAGAGGGCTCTGGCTGGCGGGTGAGCCCATGGAAACCCCCTGGGGTGGAAGGAGGACGCCGACCCCCTGGCTGCCTCCCTCGGGACTCCCCACACCGCATCCTCCTCGCTGCCGAATCCGCCGGTAAAGCGGCGCGATGGCAGCGGAGGTGGCTCTGCTGGCACAAAGGGGTTAAACCGGAGGAAGCTGGTTTTGGGGGAGCATCCGCAGGGCTCCTGTCAGTCTGTCCGTCTTGTCCATCGCAGGGTGAGGGTCCCGCTCCGCAGGGCCGTGCTCCGGAGCACCCCTGCCCCCAGCTGCGTCACCCTCTTGGCAGATGGGGCTGAAAAGATAAACGAGGGAGAGCGGAGGAGGCGGGGGCACGGTCCCTTCAAGCTCCCCCCGACGAGCTCCGCGCACAAAGACCCTTCCCCGAGCTGCGTGTGAAAGTAGTTTCTCCTGCTGATTCGCTCTCCTTCTTTCTCCCTTTCCCCTCTCGGGCTTTGTGCCCTCTCTGAAGGGACCTGAAAGAGCTTCTCCATCACCCGCCTCCGAAGGGCTTAGCAGCTGAAAGCTGGATTAGCTCCCTGAGCCTTCCCCTCTGTGCCTTTCAACAATGACATCTCCCCAGCCAGCACGAACAGACGCAGCAATTAGCACCAATTAAAAGGAGAGGCCGCCCGGGAAGTTCCCTTTGCTCAGCGCGGGGGCTGCGGGGTTTCGGGCTCCGGTCCTGCGGGCCAGGCACCAGTGATGCTGGTTCGTGGTGGCGGACGGTCACGCGTGGCCGGGGAGGGGTGAGGAGGAGGAGGGCGGATGGACGCAGGAGCGTGGCAACCCAGCGCCAGCTGCGGGGCAGGGGGCTGCAGCACCCCAAAAGTGGATCTGGATAGAGCTGCCACAGCCTCAGGTCGTGTTGGGACGTCACCTCTTGGCTCTGTGCTCCCCACCACCCTGCACGGAGGTTTGTCCCCCTCCAGCGCACGGGAGTCTCTGCCTGCTCCGGCACGGGGACAAACTGACCTCCTGCACCATGTCATGGTGCTGGGACGTCCATCCGCGCAGCTGGAGGTGAGGACAAACCTTTCTTATTTCACAAGAATTTCTGCCTCTGGCTGGGGCAGGGAAACGCAGAGGGGAAACAGCCCAGCGACGCCTGCGGTCTGAGCGTCGGCGTGGGGTGTGACCCTACCACCGTGGCCGTAGGGTGGCCGTGGTGTTCGCAGGGACAGCGCCGTGCTGCGGTGTTAGGGGGGTCAGCATGACTTCGGCAAGCGGGCACGTCTGGGGATGTTGCGGCCGGCACGGCGACAGTAGATTTGCCACGCCGCCAGCTTGGCAAGAGGGCACGGTGCCAGCTCCGTGCCGCAGGGTGCATGGCCCCGTGCCTGGTGGTTAGAGGGCGGTGCCGTCGGTCCATGGGCACGGGGGGCTCTCCCGATACCCCAAAAGGGCTGCCTGTCCTGCGGGGAGCTTGCCCTGCCAATATTGGGATGCTCTGTCTACCCTCTGGTGAGCCCTGCCCGAAACAGGGGAAGGAGAAGGGCAGGAGAGAGAGATGTGTCCCCATCCGTGTGTGTCCCCGGCTTTTAGCCCTGGTCAGGCTCAGTGAAAGATAATCCCAGCAGAGTGGTCAGTGGGAGCATGATCGCCGAAATCCCGACCCCCCGCCACGTGATGCATCAACTTCATTCTCGCGCCTCCTCCTTCCCACCACTGCTGCCGGTCCCTGCCTGCGCAGGCAGAGGCTCGGGGTAACCCGGTCACCCCCTCGGCAGTCTGTCCCCGAAACACCCGGCCTGGGGAGGGGGGGAAGCGGATTAGCACAAGGCAGCCACTGGAAGTAATTGATGCACTCGCTGGTAATGCGGGAACTCTTGTTCCCTTTGTGGCCGCCACGGCGGGAGCGCTCCCTGGAGCACCGGGATAATGCATGGGGCTCGCTTTGATCTGGGGGGCTCGGCAGGGAAGGGGCTGCACTCTCCTGGGAAGACCTCGCTGGCTGCTGCTCCCTCCGCTTCGGGCTGGGGGACTGCGGCGATTGATCTGGGACGTCAGCGCCCGAAAACACCGATCCCCGGAGCGGTGATGGGATTTAAAGGATCCCATGTGCTTCCCCGGTGTCCTCTGCCCCTTCCTGGACATGTTTGCTTTCTTTATCTCAGTGCTTCCCGTGCAAAAATTACCTCAGAAATCCCTCAGCGAGCTGGCCTGGGCTGTTTTGCCCCGTGGAGCAGGATCCTGCTGGCGGTCACACCGGCAGCCCCTTCCCTTGCCGCAGCCCCCGCAGCGGGGTGCTCCTCGCCCTCTCCCCAGCAGATGTGCTGGAAGCCGGCGGGTTCCCGGCAGCGCCGGCCACGGTGCTTCCCCAGGGAGAGCAGGGGGGAGCGGTTCGTGGCAGGTGACGGCTTTTGGAGGTGGGCAAACGGGCAGCACCCCCCTGCCAGCCCCGCCTGGGCACCGGCTCCCCACGGGTGCAGCATCCGCGCCCGTCTGGGGTGCAGGGGGGAGGCAGCCACCGCGGTGGCGGGGATTAACGCTTGTCTGACCGTCCTGAGTCCTGCTCCTCCCGGATGGGGCTGGAGTGGCTCAGCCTCGCCCCTCGCGCCCCTGTTCGCAGCTCGCGCCCCTTGGGGAGGGCTCTGCTTCTACTTCTCCTGCTTCTTGGCGGTAGCGGCGCGAGCCACGGCCCCTCTCTCCGAGCGCCTTCTCCGTGACGGAGGGGCAGCGCGGATGGGAGGGAAGGGGATTTTCTGCTCTCGGTTGCCGTCCCCGGGGCGGAGGTGCAGCTCCCTCCCGCCCCGCCGTCCCGGCCGGGCTCTCCTCCAGCCAAAGCAGGGGCGTAGCTCGGATCCGCTGCGGGTTGGCGGCAGCGGCCGGTCTAGGGTTTCGCTGAGCCGGCTGCCTTTGCTAATTACTCCCAGGGAACTTGTAGGGGCGGCGAGCCCCGCTCCTGCCCCGTCGGCCCCATCGCCTGCCACGCGTGTGCCCCGGCGCACGCCGCTGCCCGTCCCGTGCCGGGATCCCTGCCCCGAACCCCCTCGTGCTGTCACCCCAGGCTCCTCCGTCCGCAGCAGCCTGGAGGAGAAGAGGTCGTGGGGCGGCCAGGGCCTGGGCAAGGGTTCAAACACCATCAAAAGGGGGACAGAAGGTTGCTCCGTTGCAAGGTGTCGACGTTTAATTAGTCTATTATTGCAAATTATTAGATCTTGTGATTGTTTAATTGATCATATGATTGTTTAATTGGGCATATTGTACAAGGGCGGAAGCGAGCTACCACGTAATTAACCCCAAACTGTGCAATTAAATTCTTATTAATACCCCAAACAGCAGGGAACATTCAAGCCTTTAATTAGTGATTAACGGGAGACAGACAGAGCTTGCAACCGAGTCAGTGCTGAGGAACAGTGCGAGTATTTAGCCGGGCAAGAGGGGGGATCCGTCTGCCCCGATTAGCGCCGGATGGCTGCGCCGGGGGCTGAGGGGACAGTCACGCGTGCTGGTGTGACCCCGTCCCCGGGCAGGGGACAACCACCCATCCTGGTGTGGCCGAGCCCAGCCAGGTCTCCTGTGTTGGCCGGGATGGTGCCAAAATCCCGCCTGGGCTCCCGCTAAGCGGGCGGCAGTTTGCTGAGACCCAGCCCGGGCTGGCCCAGAGCAAGAGGAGGTTTCTCCCCAAAAGCCGGCTCCTGGGAGGATTTGCAGCAGGTTCCCAGGGAAGGGTGGCCCCGGGGCAGGGTTGGTGGGGCTGAGGAAAGGCCCCGGCCAGTTACTCTCTCACCAATTAAACTGGAGGCAGAGAGGGACCCGCGCCGAGGGCAGCGAATCATTTACCTGACCTTTCTCCTCCGCTGCCCATCACCTCCCCTCTGGGCTGCCATCTCCTCTCCTTCCCCAGAGGATGCCGGGGGCTCGCAGACGCAACCCTCAGCAGTCCCAGCAGGGCGGCAAAGCAGCCTTTTGGGGTGACCCGACTGGCCTTTCCGTGATGCAAGGGAAGAACGAGGCCCCTCTACCCCCAAAAAATTGCTCCTTTGCTGCAGTCACGTGCGGCTGCCTCGGTTCAGTGGCACGAACCAGCCCGGCTTGTCGCTGTCCCGTTATCTGGTGACTGCAAGAGCAGCCTGGATGTCGGGCTACTTCACCGCATCCCTCCTGGCCCCGGCAAAGCCTGGCCGAGCGTCAGCATCCCCGGCACAGCAGCATCCCAGGCTGCCTGGGACCTCGGGCTGTATTTGCTGCTCTCTCTCCAGGCGCCGCATCCTTGCACCTAACCCCGTGCTAGAATGTGCCTCAGAAGTCCCTGTTTTTCACTGGGGAAAAAAAAAGAGCTTAAAAGGCACAAGCCCCCAAAGGCACCTACCGCCACGCCGGAGTGTTATTTTGATGCCTGGCATGTGATTTTTACACTAATCTCATAACTCGGGGGAGCTCCGGGGGAGCTGAGGTTTGAGCGCGTGGTGCCAGCAGCACCACGGCCGGCACCGACCTTCGGCTCAACTCCCTTAAGCTCCGAAAAGGCTCTTTTTTAGGGCTGGGGTTTGCTCCAGCTTTCTTCCCCCAGCGTCTCCGAGGCCGGAGCGACAAGGCGGGCGAGGCAGCGTTTGATCTGCGCGGGCTGAAGCTCCCACCGGCGCTGCCGGCCGGGGCGGGGGCAACTTCACACGACCGCCAAGCCAGGCCTAAGCAGTTAAATCTGGGCTGACACGTTAATGAATTTCACAGTACGCCTGGAAAAACTCTCACCCAACCTCAATTTACCGGCACGGGGAGGGGGCTGGGGCTGGGGGAGGAGGGTGCCACGTTTTGCCGAAGGAAATCTTGTTCCCATTATCTTTTTGCGAGAGCGTTAAGCAGGAACGGGCATTGCTTTGCCTTTTTATCTCGCACACGTGGAATCGGGCGCGGGGGGGGCTGCGGGGTTCCTGTGGCTCATGAAAAAATACCGTGCGTGTGTGTTTGCATGAGCGTGTGTAGAAACGTGCGTGCTCGCACGTGGGAGCGTGCACGTTTGCGTGCACGCGTGCGCGCAGATTTGCGTGTGGGCGCGTGTAACCGTGTGTGGATATTTCCGTGCGCGTCTGTGTGGGTGCACATGCATCTGCGCGTGGATGTGTGCACGTGTAACGGTATGTGGATATTTAGGTGCACATTTGTGTGCGTGGATGTTCACGTGTACGTGTTTGCGTGCGCCCGAGCTCGTGTGTGCGCGGACGCGCGTGCACGCGCATGCACGGGCGGCTGTGTGGGCTTCTTCGTGTGTGTGCACATGCACACGGGGTAGAGCCTTAAATATAAGGAATTTGGGGGCTCCGTTGCTGATGCTGAGGCTGGCGCCCGGTGAGGCAGCAGGGGCACGACCCCTTGGCACGAGGCGGCCGGTCCTGCCGAAAGGCCGCCGGGCTCCGTCGCTGGAGCTGGCTGCAGGGGAAGGGGTAGGGGGGACGGCGGGGCTGCCGAGGCCCGGCTGACGCCGCTGGACCCCCTGGCTGCACCCCTCCGTGCCGCGCTCGTCTGCCTTCAGCTGCCCCTTTTCCTCCACCCTGACCTCCCGGCACCGGCCCCGTGGGGCGGCAGATGCTGCACATCTGGACGGCACATTGGGGCCGGCTGTGCCGTGCCCTGCCCTGCCCGTCCCGCTGCCCCGGCGCAGGCAGCCCTGGCCCCCAGCAGCAGCGGGGGGCAGCGGGGCAGCTCCAGCCCACCCGGGGGGCTCCCGGGTTTCACCTCCAGCCCTCACCCTCTCCCCTTCCCTTGCAGCCTGCAACTGCAACCTGCACGCCCGGCGCTGCCGCTTCAACATGGAGCTCTACAAGCTCTCGGGCAGGAAGAGCGGCGGCGTCTGCCTCAACTGCCGGCACAACACCGCGGGGCGGCACTGCCACTACTGCAAGGAGGGCTTCTACCGGGACCTCAGCAAGTCCATCACGGACCGCAAGGCCTGCAAAGGTACCTGGGGGGTCTCCATGTGAGCAGCACGGGTGGTGTAATCTCTCTTGGTCTCCTTGCTCTTCCCTCCCGTCCTTGGGACATCCCTCTGCTCTGCTTGGAGCCCGGCTTCTCCCACTGGCAGCTGCAGGCCACCTCCAGCCTCTGCCACCCCGGTCACCTCTGCCACCCCAAGGGCACCAGGCAGGGACACCACTTCGAACCTAGCATCTCACCGGGGCGGGGGGGATGACAGGCAGGGAGCGAGCAGGCTCCCAGGAGCCCCGTCCATCCCGGGAGGGTCCTGGTGTGGCCGCAGTTACGGTCTCCGCTGTCGGTGTTTGGAGAGATGCTGGGCAGCAGCTGGAGAAGGCGGCAGGACTAAATGTGCTGGAAACCCATCTCCGACGCTGACGTTGTCTGGGCCGTAGACACGCTTGGAAGTGTTCAAGCCCCTTCACAAAATGGCCTGCGGTGACTTCCCTGTCTTGGAGGGCTGGGGATGCTGGAGGAGGTTTCCATCTCCCCGCTGGACTGCAGCGCAGGACCACACATTTCAGTTATGGGGTGGCTCTTGGGACGTGTGTTTGGGGGGATGCTGAGCACCACGGCTCTTGGTGCCTGCGGGCAGGGTGGCTTGTCCCCGAGCCGGCCAGGAGCCACACTGGCTCTGAGCCAGCGAGCCACAGCTTGACCTCGCAAGGTCCCCAGCCTATGCCAAACATCATGGGACCTGCACCCCTCCTCTCCTTCCTCTAGCTCCTGGCCCAGCCTGTCTGGTTTCTCTTATCTCTCTCCCTGCTCAGCCCCCTCTGCAGAGCCTTTTTCCTCTATGAGGCCTCAAAACAGTAGTTTTACCAAAGAAGTTGAGATAAGAAAACGCCTTTCCCATCCCCAAGGGCTGGCAGGACACAGGCTGAAACACTGCAGCGGGCGGGAGGTTGGCCACGGCCGCTCTGAGGCTGGGAAATCATCCCTGATACCCTTTTTTCCAACTTAGATTGCAAGTGCCCCCCGGAAGGGAGCGCGGCGTCCCCCTCCGGTGCGTAGCGCGGCCGCGTGGGCATCGGGCACCTCCGCTGCTGCAATGACATGCTGCTGGCGTGTTTGTGAAGGGCCTACAGGAACTGCTGAAGCTGCTTTCAGACCGTTAACGCTATGGCCACAGACCTGAAATGAAGGATTTGCCTTTCGGGGTTGCCCTCTTGGGTGCATTGGTGTCATTTGTGGGAACGGCTCGTTTGGGTCCCAGAGGTCACGGGTAACACTCCTCTGGTGCCTGTGCTGCAGCAGCCGCCCCTGCCTCTCCCCGTCCGTGCTCCCACGGGAGCGGCTGAGAGGTCGGAGCAAGGGGAGAAGCTTCCCGTGTTTGATGGGAGCGGGCACGCGGCTGAGCGGGTGCTGGCAGGCGCAGCCCTGCCCGCAGCCAGCTCGTTAGCAAACGGCAAGCTAATCGTTTTTAATAATCTGGGCAGCTGACTTGGCAGGTCTCAACTCGGCAGCCCGTGTCCCCCGGGGACTACGCGCTGCGTCCCAGCCCCAGGGCCGTGGCCAGGCCATATCGTGGCTATGGGCTCAGCAACCCCCGGCAGCAGCAAGGGTTTCCCGCTGGGAAAACCAGGGCTTATGCCAGGCGGCAGCCAGGTCCCAACGCCGTGCCAGGTGCCGGCACCCTTGGTGTGACACTGGGAGGCACTGGGAGAGAGGAAGAGGAGGATGCAGAGCAAGGCGGGCATCCCGAAGGTCTATAGCACAGCGTCCCAGGCCGTGTCCCGTTCCTGGGAGGGGTCCTGGTGCTGACCGAGGCTGGGCAGGGATGGCAGCAGTCCCCGGCTCCTGCTGCGGCACCGACAGACCAGGGCAGCTGCAGCAAAATTCCCTTTTCTGTGAGGATTTTCCTCAAGTGCGGAGGGCTCACGGGCAGCCCCAACTCACCCCGACCGGCACCGGGGCTCGCAGGGTGCTGGGGTGGCTATGCCACCTTCACCTTGCCCTTCCTGTGTCTCCTGCGCTTGGGTCCCTCCGTTCTCAGGGTTGCGGATGGAGGAAGCCAAGGGGCCCTGGCTGCCTCCGTCTGCCTGTGCCTGCCTACTGCGGGCAGCAGCCTGTGGCCTGTCAGGGCAAGTCCTACTCCCCCATCCTCACAGGGCAGTAACTGGGAGCGTTAAGGTGATGGAAGGCATCTCGGATTCAAGGTGGAGAGGGGAACGGGGTGGCAGAGCATCCCGGGGTGCCCAGGAGCTGGTGGGACACAGCGAGGGCTGGTGACCTCCCTCAGTAAGTTTGCAGATGACACCAAGTTGGGTGGGAGTGTTGATCTGCTGGAGGGTAGGAGGGCTCTGCAGAGGGATCTGGACAGGCTGGATCAATGGGCTGAAGTCAACTGTATGAGGTTTAACAAGGCCAAGTGCCGGGTCCTGCACTTGGGTCACAACAACCCCATGCAACGCTCCAGGCTTGGGCAAGAGTGGCTGGAGAGCTGCCCGGTGGAAAAGGACCTGGGGGTGCTGGTCCACAGCCGGCTGAACATGAGCCGGCAGTGTGCCCAGGTGGCCAAGAAGGCCACCAGCGTTCTGGCCTGTATCAGCAATAGTGTGGCCAGCAGGAGCAGGGCAGGGATCGTGCCCCTGGACTCGGCGCTGGTGAGGCCGCAGCTCGAATCCTGTGTTCAGTTTTGGGCCCCTCACTACAAGAAGGATGTTGAGGTGCTGGAGCGTGTCCAGAGAAGGGCAACGGAGCTGGGGAGGGGTCTGGAGCACAAGTCTGATGAGAAGCGGCTGAGGGAACTGGGGGTGTTCAGTCTGGAGAAGAGGAGGCTGAGGGGAGCCCTCATCGCTGTCTACAGCTACCTGAAAGGGGGTTGTGGTGAGGTGGGGGTTGGCCTCTTCTCCCAAGTAACCAGCGATAGGACGAGAGGAAACGTCCTCAAGTTGCGCCAGGGGAGGCTTAGATTGGAGATTAGGAAAAATTTCTTTACTGAGAGAGTGGTCAGGCATTGGAACAGGCTGCCCAGGGAGGTGGTGGAGTCACCATCACTGGAGGTGTTCAAAAAACGTGTAGATGTGGCACTTTGGGACATGGGTTAGTGGGCATGGGGGTGTTCTGTTGACGGTTGGACTTGATGATCTTAAAGGTCTTTTCCAACCTTAATGATTCTGTGCATCTGTGACACCGTGCAGGACAAGCGCCAGCCAGCGATGCCGGGGCTGCGGTGGAGCAGAGGAGCGGGGTGCCGCAGCAGGTCTCCCCTCGCAGACAAACCTCCCTCCCCTGCCTGTGCCCATGCCAAGCCGCAGGCGGGTCTCTGCCAGCCCGGGCTGGGGGGTGCCGCTTCCGGAGGGCTGGCAGGATTTGCCCATGGTTTGGAAACGCCGCAAAGGTTCAGCCCAGCCAGATGAACATGTGCACAAGAGCCGTCCCCCGCTACGGTGCATATGTTGAGGAGGATCTGGCAGTAAAGGTGGTACCCTGGGTCCTGGGAGTCAGTTCCTGGCTCTGCCTCAGGGAACCGAGTTAATAATAAAATCCCTGATGCTTCTGCTCCTCTGGCCGCCCCTCCTTCAGTAAAGCAGAGAGCGTTTCCACCCCTTTCTTGTACTCCCGGGGTGGATTCGTTGGGATTGGGAGCTCCTTGGAGCCGGACCAGCACCTGCCTGCCCGGTGCCATGAATGGGACCCGGTGCTGCTGGAGAGATATATAAAAACAGGGAGACGTGACAAGACTGTTTGGGCTTAGTTATTCCAAAGATGTGTACTGTACCTACAGCTCAGATACCTACACTCCTGCAAGAAAAAAAAAAAAAAAAGGAAAGGAAAAGCAAGGCTCATGAGAGCAGATCATAAAAGCAGGCGTGGGGCAAGCTGCTGTGAACTGACAGCTTTGAACGAAGGTCTTTGCGCCCACCACAGCGTTGGTCCAGGGCAGAAGCTGAGCATCCCAGCAAAGGCAGATTTTGCAGGCACTAGGAATGAAGCTTGGAGGTGAAATATTAGCCCAGAGGCCAGGAACTATTACATTTTATTTAAACAAACCCCAAAGCGTGTTACTACATAATTATCTAACCATGGTTCATCTCTGCTGGTACGCAACGTCTTTGAAAAAGGCACAAAAAGGGCGACCGCAGATTGCACAAGCCCGCGCCTCCCGCCAGCAGCTAAGCGGAGCCCTCGGCCGGCGAGCAGGGAGGCGAGCTCTTCCCTCCAGCCGCCGGCCCACCAGCAGCCGGCGTCACTGCTGGACGCTGCCAGACGGAAAAGCTGGGAGGATGGAAAAGGCAGAGCAACCTACAGGATTAATTCAGTGGTGGTAATTGAAAAGTCAAATAAAGAATGGCCGTGCATTAATCCCTGTAACTTAAACAAAGCTGTAAACCGCGAGCTTTCTCCAACGAAAACTGGTGAAGCAGTAGCAGCTAAGCCTTAAGACACAAAAATACCCTCGATATTAGGTGCAAGACATGCTTTCTGGCAAGCACAGCTCGATGAGTTAAGCTCCAAGCTAGTGACTTAATCCACCATTCAAGCACCGTGGGCCAGATCCTGGCAACTGGCAGGGCTGCGAGTGGTGGGGCTTGGTGTGTGGGCAGCGGGCACGGAGCCGTGCCGTGCCCCCAGCGCCTGCGTTCCCTGGTGCTGGGATGGGGTCCCCCAGCCAGCCCTGCTCTGTGGGTCATGGCAGGACGAGGAGGGATGGAGGTGCTACAGCTGGAGAGGTGGGATGTGGCCAGGCTTGGGATGTGGGACTGGTCGGGGGAAGCACTGAGTGCTGCCTGGGATGCTCTTCCCATTGGAGCGGGAAGGAGCAATGGATTTTCACGGGACTGCAGGAAATCCCACCACGGCAGGATGAGGGGCCAAAGGGTGGTCTGGCAGAGACCAAGCTCGTTCCCAAAGACGTATCTATTGCGGACGTCAGATGAGCAAAACTGCCTTAATCGCTGATGCAGGTAAAACGTCAAGAGCCATTGAAAGCCTTCTTCCACCATATGAAGAGGGATCTGTTTAGATGAATTGGATCCTGGCTGTGCTGAAATTTATGTCCATCCTTAGACTTTACACCAGGAATACACCGCTGGGGCCCAAGAGATTATCCACAACGTGTGAAGCTAAGCGCTTGTATAAATCTTGGCTGGAAGCGTGCCTTTGGCCATAAATTTTTTAGGGCACGGACTGTCTGTCGCTGTGCACGCAGAGCGGGAGCGTTGGCTGCAGGGACCTCCGAGCTCTCCCTGCACGGCTATGCCTCTCAGGCAAGCGGGTGTTTGGCAGGGCTTGTGCCCAGCTGCTCTGGGGTGGGTTGGACTTCGCCGGCTGGAGATGGGCGCTGTGGCCTGGGAGCGGTCTGAGCACCGGCGGTGGGGTGGGAGCCCTCGTTCAGGGCAGCGCTGGGGTGATGCCGGTGGCCCCAGGCTGTTCTTTCCAACAAGGATGGTGATGAGGATGGGTGATGCTTCCTGCCCAGCCCCGCTAACAGAGTCCCAAGCCTTTGCTAGCGGAAAAGAGACAAAGCGATGGGTAGTTTCCAAGGGGTATACCTGCCAGCTCATCAAAGGCACCTGCTTCCTCCAAGTGCCGCGGGATCCAGCCAAGCCCGTGCAGAAGAGCCCGGGGAGTAGGCACAGGGAGACCATCAAGATGTACCTGAAGCAGCTGAAGTGTCCCAGAGCACAGTGTTTCAAGAGAGGGCAGTAAACCCAATGTTCTCCTCCGGGCGAAGCAGCAGTGCCGTTCCCATGGACCATGCAAGGCTGGGCAAGCACTGGACCATCGCTGCTGGCTTTGCTTCTCGCAGTCCAGGGCTGGACCATCCCATGATCTCAGGGCCCTTGGGGGTCCTCGATGACCTGATGGCAGGTGTTTGCGGGAGAGCCAGGAAAGCCTGGCTCACAGGGGAGAGCTGGCCGCCCTAGCAGGAGGCAAGCTTGTTGTGGCTGAAGAAAGACCCCATGTTTCCGACAGCCCTACGTCATGCCAAGACTCCCTCGCTCACTGCCATTTGTTATCACAGCTGAGCCCCCAAAATATCCTTGTCAGAAAGACGTCCGCTTCCAGTCCCAGCCAAGATCTGATAAGGATGAAGCATCTGGTCCCCATTAGAGGCTGCTCCCTCTGGTTTCTGGCTGTGCGGGAGGGGGCCCGAGGAGCAGCGCCGTGGTGCTCCCACCAGTCCCATCTGGTGAAAATTAGGGAAACGATAACATCAGGGGGCTGTGGGGGCAGGCAGGGGGGGATGTTTTTGTTTTGCTTTGGAATCACGTTCAACTCTTACACTGATGGAGGCCGAGATAACCTCCTCCAGCTCGTAGCCAGGCCATCCCCAGGCAGGCAGATGGGAAGGTCCTCTCCCGAGTGAGCACCTCCTGCTGGCACCCATTCTCATAGGCAGCCCCTGGTGGGTCCATCATCCAGTGCTGTGTGATGTTGTGTCACTTCGGGTCTGTCCTGAGGATGGTGGTCCAACTTTCAGGTGTGGCTTTTCTCCTGGGGAGGCTGTGGTGGAAAGCCATGGGGACATCCTTTGGCTGGGGTCTTCAGGAGGCAGGATGGGCATTGAGGCTCATGAGCTTAGGAAGCATCAAGAAGATCCACTTCAGACTGTGCTAAAACCAAAACAAGGCCAAAGTGGAGAAAATGCCTCTTACTGCTGCGACAGGAGCATCGCCCCGGGGTTGAGGTGGGGGAAGGCATGTAAAGGGATTTGCGTTGTGCATCACCTCTCATGTGACCTTTTCTCTCTCTCCCCCACCCAGCCTGCGATTGCCACCCCGTCGGTGCAGCCGGCAAGACCTGCAACCAGACGACGGGGCAGTGCCCGTGCAAGGACGGCGTGACTGGCCTCACCTGCAACCGCTGTGCCAAGGGCTACCAGCAGAGCCGCTCGCCGGTGGCCCCCTGCATCAGTGAGTGCCGCCACGTGCTGCCCTGAGACCAGGGACCCCCGGCGGTGCCAGGGGATGCTCTCCTTGGGCTGGCGTGCGGTGGGTGGGAGACGGAGCCGAGGGGCTGCCCGTCCACCTGGTTGCGCTCCAGGGGGTGGTCAGGGCAGGATGGTTGGGTCACCTTCTGGGGGTACCCATGCTTTGCCTCCCCCAGCCTGTGAGGCTCTGAAAGGCCCCTTGGGTTAGTGCGTCCGGCCAGCTGAAACAGCTCTGCTGGGACATCTCTTCAGCTGCAGCAAGGTGCCTTCCTCACCCAGCTGAGCCCCGAGTGTGGTCAGGTCTGGGGCAAGGCCAGATCCTGTGGTCAATGTAAAACCGATTTTATTGTTGCAGTGGGTCTGAATTTGACCCAAGCAGCAGAGGAACAACTTGCTGCCCTGCAGGATCCACTGGCGCTGCTGGAGCGGTGGCCGTGAGGGTGAGCTGGTGGGGCTGGCTCCTATCCCTCTGCTGTTCCTCTCTGGTGATTTGGGGTTAGGATAGAACTTCCCCCAGGTTTTGTTGCCAGGAGTCCCAAGAGTGTTGTTTTTGCCCACGCTTATCCCTGTGCTGCGCAGCATGAAACACGCTCAGATCGACTGAGCATCCATTTGTCTGTCCATCCCTGGAGCATGTTGTCCTCTGCAGCAGTGACTTATGGCTCCTGGGGCATGCAGCGTCTCAGCCTGCCTCAATTTACTGAGCTCAGTTTGGGTATCTCTGGGCCTGTGTTATCATGTCAGACTCATCCCATCCATCTCTCTTAGCAAGCTGACATCCCCGCTGCACGCCGCTTGCGGAGGGCTTCTGTCCGGGTGTCACCCCCAACGCTGGGGACTACTTTATTTAAGACATCTCTCCCTTTCTCTTCCAGAGATCCCTGCCATCAACCCCACCTCCCTGGTCACCAGCACGGAGGCGCCTGCAGGTAAGTGCTCCGCGTGCCGGGCCGAGCCCACGGCCCCAGCCCTGCCCAGAGACGTCCCGTCGCACCTCCCCTCTCCCCAGCACACCAGGGAGAAGGGCTGAGACCTGCCAAACCCTTCGGCACAAAGCTTAATGGTGAAAAATGTTGGTGAAAAAAAATGACTGCCATCTGAAATCCTATGTATTTCTGGAAAGGGACCGACAAAGCTTGGCGGGGCTTTCTCGGGGAAAGGGTTTCTCCGTCCCCTCCGAGGAGGAAAGCAGGGACGCAGCCTCGCCACCCCTCGGCAGGTTGTGGCAGGGGTTGTGCTGTACAGCACCTATGGCTCAGTGGGTGCTTGTGGGCTGGCTTTTTTTCACCTCCTTTTATTGGTGCCAGTGCAAGAGGTGTCTCCTCGGTGCCTTTTACCTCCGCAGGGCCTTGGCACTCTGAGCAGCACCAGGGTGATGGGGGTCCAGCAGGCTGCTGGCTGCAGGCAGGCTCTGGAGCCCCTGTGCTGGGGTGTGGGCTGCCAGGTCTCCCCCGGGACATGGCTGACACGGGGTTCGCCCCATCCAGGTTGGGAGGAGTGAAGTGTCTGGATCCGAGCTGCTTGTCCCCGTGCTGCAGGCTGATGGGACCACGGGGCGATGGGACCATGGGAGGGTCAACGTCACTGCTGCCGTCACCCAGCAGGAGAGGGGGGCAGCTCTGGCTGCAAGCGTTGCGCGGGCGAGGGAGGCATTTCTGCTGCTGTGCCTAGAGCTCCTCACGAGCCGCCTTGGCTTCCCCCGGCTGGAGCAGCAAGGCTCCCATCCCCACGCGTGCTGCAGGTTGGCTCGCGTTCTTGCAGAGACTCAGCTGGGGCTGGGCACTGGTGGGTGCGTGGATGCTGCCTGCACCCGTGGGTTAGGATCCCTCTTCCAGCCCGGCCATGGCTACCAGGGCCCCACCGAGACACGCTCAGCTCTCACCCTGACAGAGCACGTGCCAATAGCACCGCGCAGCGATGCGCTGGCCCCCGGCCCCTCTGCCGCCGCCACCACGCTCAGCCCAACCCGGCGCTGCAGGAGGTGGCCTGGCAGGTGCCGTGGCAGACAGGTATAGCAGCCGCTTTGCATCTCCTCCCCAAGCACCCCTCTTCCCTCAGCCACCCCCTGCCATCTCACCTATCTTCCCGGCACCCCTGTGCCCTGCGTGGTGCTCGCCAGCAGTGGGAGCGATGGGCTGCGCTGATGCGAGGCCAGCTCTTGAGAGGCACGTGTGGCCGTGCATTGGAGGGGGCTGTAGCAGGGCTTTTCTCTCCCCCTCTCCTTCAGCAGCCCCATCAGCACCACAGCGTGGCTGTTCCTAGCCATTCTGCTGTCTATCCCGCCGTAGGGATCCCAAGCCAGGCCGAGGGGGAGAAGCTAGGGAAAGAAGCAGCTCTTTTCCTCCTCCCTTCACTCTGCAGTCCCCAAGACCTTGGTCTTCTCCCTCATGCCAGTGCTGGGGAATAGATGTCCTGCACCATCCTCCACTCCATCCCATGGCACGTGGTCCTGGAGGGCAGGGGCACCTCCAGCTCCCCCATGTCCATAGGTCACAAGGAGCTTCCCTGTGCCTGTTCGGGGTACATCCATCCCAGGGGAGCCTGCACACTCCTCGGAGACCTGGTGCCCCGCGTGCATCCTTCTCCCCAGCTCTCCTTCCCACAGCCACCCCGCCTTGGGGGTCGGAAACGCCAACAGCCCCTTCCCAGGCTGGTGCACGCCTGTGAAGTGCTCCTCAGCCTTTTGGGAACACCTTCCAGCACGGCCCCTGCAGCCACATGCGTGCACTCGGTGGCCGTAGGAGGGGGACTGGAGCAAGGGGTGTCGAAGTTACGGAGCTGTGGAAGGAGTAAAGTGTACGGATGGGGATGGCGGGGCGAGGCGTGCGGGAGGAGGCTGGTAGCTCGGCTCCTCGCAGAGCGGTTGCTGGCCCCCGTACGCACGCAGATCACACGTGTTGATGCAGGGGCTGGGAGCGCTGCATGCCCCGGCGCCCACCTCGTGCCCATGGGCACTTTTCAGCCCTCCCAGCCCTGCTCCGCGGAGGCTCCGGGAAACAGGAGGTGTTATCGGGACAGGAGTCGAGCAGCCCTGCGTGGATCGGGCAGAGGTGTCGCTCCACGCTGTGGCAGCGGAGGAGAGCCAGTCCTCGGTGGAGTGCGCGTCTTGCTTAACGGGACGACCGTAAGAGCTGAGCTGCCGATGACGGTAACGCTGCTGGGGAGGCTGCACGGGACAGGGCAGAGCACCTCCTGCCTGCCCTGCCTGCCCTGCCTGCCACGAGGGAGGGAGCTGGGAACACCAGGCTTTGTGAGAAGGAGAAAAAAGGAGGGGGAAAGGGGGATTTGGACAGTTTTATTGCAAACAGAGGGTGACACATGGGGCAAAGTTAATCAAGGTGACTCCCCTCCAGTGCTTTATAAATAGGAACAGTCTCACAGAGATGTCTGATATTTTCAGCTGTGTAAAAATAAATGGCACTTGCTGGAGACCCAGGTTTGTTTTAGCGGAGCAGGGCTGCCTCAAACTGCCTCTAGGTTTATCTGTGGGTTTGTTGTTTTAAGATTTCTGGCTCCTAGCTCGAATCTCTTTAATGCAAAGTAGCTCGCCTTTGCCCAGCGCCTGCGCCAGGGGAGCAGGGGACCTGGCTGGGGTCCTGCTGCCCACTTTGCTGGGGGGGGATCAGAGATGGGGCAGGTGATCCTGCCCTGCCCGACTCTGCCTGGGTGCCATGCCTCCAGCAGGCTTGTGCTGTGGGCAGGGCTGGCCATGGCAGTGCACCCTGCCTGCACCCCACCTGCTGCCTTCACCCCACCTGCTGCCTGCACCCTGCCTGCTGCCTGCACCCCTCTCCCCTAGGAACCTCTGGGCTCCTCCACAAGCAGGGCACTCCCCGAGGGGGCTCTCAGCCCCCCAGCGTCCCATGGTCCTCCCACCCCAAGGCAGCTTCCGCGCCCCTTCTCCCCCCTTTCCCCCACCTCCCTCCCTGCCTCTGGCAACAGGTGCTGGGCTGCGGGAACAGGGGGACATTGTTCGGGGCCGCCGTGCTCAGGTGCTGGGCTTCCCCCCCGTCCCCATCCTCCTCCCTGCTGGGGTCCTGTCCCTGGGTGCATCCGGGCTTTTCGCTGACCTTGCCATCTTCTGCATCGCTCTTCCCAGCTTTCTCCTGCCTTTCCAACCCTCTGGAGCCTTTGAGGTCCGGCTTTGATCTCTCTGCCCGAGTGGCCAACTGGCTCGTCCTGGGTCTACTTCTCGTAATTTTTATGATTATTATCTTAAAATATTTTCCACTTAGTGGGGGAAAAAAAAAAATCCTTGTTCCCTGTTAGCAGAATTAACGAAACTTGTGGAGCGCAAAACAGGGCTTTAAAGGAATTCAAAGTCAGCAGTAAAAGATTTGCAGCCATAACACCTAATTAAGTTACATCTCTCTTAAAACAAAATATTCCTTCTTTTTTTCAAGGCGAGGAGAAGTAAACCAGATGTGCAAACTTGCCGCCTCTCACACATGCTCTCCCCACAGGGACGGGGGGTCGCCCGTGCCGGGCCGGCGGCTCGCCGACCACCGCGTCCCGCGTGCGTGCGGCGTCACCCGGTGCTTGCCCCGCTCCGTCCGTCCGTCCGTCCCACGTGCCGGCTCCCCGCCGACGGCGGAGACACGGCCCCGCGCATGCGGTGCTACTGCCCGCGCCACAGGCCGACGCCCGACCGGCACCCGCAGGCGGCCGTTCGGCGGGCACGTCCCCTCCGTGCGCCCGTGGAGGGTCCGTCCCCACGCCAGCATCTGCCGAGCCTGCGGCCGGCGCAGGCCTCCCCGCGGGTCCCGGGAAGCTCTATGGCGAGCGACGGCCGAGGGGGGAAGCCGGGAGCGGGGGCCAGGGCGGAGCCGGGCCGGGAGCTCCCCTGGGACCCAAACGGGACCGAGCAGTGCCCAGGGCGGGGCTGCAGCATATCCCGGGGGTGCAGCAGGGTCTGGGATGGGGCCGTCGCGTCTCCGAGGGGATTCAGCACCACCCCAGGGTTTGTGGGTGCGCTTCCACGGCCCCGGACCGCGGCGGGTCTCTGCCACCCCGCAGCCGCTCCGCAGGGCTCGGCTGCCCCGTCGCGGGGCGTGTAGCGCCTCGCGGGGGAGGTTTAAAAGGGAGCCGGGAAGGCGGGGGCAGAGCCGCGGGCTGGCGACTGGCACCCCGGCCTGGCCACTTCCCCAGCCACAGCACCCATGCCCGCCCCACGCGTGGCGATGGAGGCCACGTGCTCGCGGGCAAGGAAGGGAAACGGTTGGAATTACTTGGTCTCTTTTTTTTTTTTCCTTCCCAAGTTTCCTACATCAATTCAGCAGGAATTGATTTTATGTTTGAGGAATGTTCCTCAGCACAAAGCCGAGGTTAAAAAAATCCCCAGAGTAATCCCAAATTGTTAATTCCCAACATTATTTTCTGACTCTCTGAAATCACAGTTTTATGATGTTAGTGACAAGCAGGAGCCCAGGGCAGTTACTGGGTTTCTTTCTGCTTTTCTTACTTTTCTTTCTTCCCCATCACCGAGCGAGGTGGGTGGCAGGTTGGCTGAGGCCCCACCACCCATCACCCCGCCGCCCGTGGGCTCAGCACCGGCGTGGCCTCAGCGCCGTGCGGCAGCCACCCTGGCCTTCCCCCTGGCAGACACCTTCCTCCTCCGCCACCGCACCCTGTGCCCACGGGCAGGCCCGTGGCAGAGCAAGGGAAGACGGAGCAGTGTCTCAGGGGTGGGGGTGTAGCGCATCCCAGGGATGCAGCGGTGTCCAGGATGGGGCTGTAGCACATCCCAGGGATGCAGTGGATGGCGACACCTTCATCACCACGGCCGAGTGCTCCAGTGCGCTCAGCAGCCACCCCACATGCAGGGACCCTGTCCCGGGGGGATGCAGCGGGGCCGGGGCAGCCCTGCCAGCCCAGGCAGAGGGGCAGCACGGGGGGGGCTGAGCTGAGAATCAGGGCTCACCCCCTTCCGCCGGCAATTAACTTCATGCTGCGCCGCTTCTATCAGTGACAAATTCGGAACAGGCGGCACAAAGTCCCCAATAAAAAGGATCTGGGCGGAAAGGAGAGCAGCAGAGCCCAGGGCAAGTTCATGCTCCCGAGCTCCTTTCTTTCCTCTTTCCTCCTCCTCCCCTTGGCACAGGGCGCTGTTATTCCCCCCGTCTTCCCCAGACCCTTGCCTCCATCCCCAGCAATCGCTGTGGCAACCCTCAAACAAAGACAACTTCAGGGACTGCTGGCTCTGTCCCGGGACGCAGGGCCAAGCTGGAGAGAGAACCTGCGAGAGGGAGAGAAAAGAAAGAAAGATGGGCTTAGAAAAACATGCCGTTTGGAAAGAGACAAATTGAGATGTTCAAAGGAAGATGGCAGGGGGAAAGAAAAGAGGAGAACCCGGCTGCTTCGGGTGATTGTTGGGATCAAAGCCTTTGGGGAGAAGGAAAGAGGCATTCCCTGCCCTCCCTCTGCTTCAGATGCAAATTCGGGGGCTTTAGAAATGCACAGAAAAAAGCCTCCTTGAGGACATGAGTCTCTCCCGAGAGTTGGGGGACAGCAGGGAGGGATGCTGTGTGGGGTGGAAGACACCTTTGGTGGCCTCCCCAGCCTTGCTGGAGCAGCCTGAGCAGGGGATGCTCGGGCAGCAGCGGTGACCTGGCAGAGCAGAGCCTCTTCCCTCTCCCACCCCCAGCCTGAGTCCCTTTCCCCTCTTTTGGGACACCGGCGAGGTGCAGGTCTCTGGAGGGGCTGCCCCATGAGGATGGGCTCTCATGGGCTCTCAGGGCTCTGTTACCCCTGAGGATCACAACCCTCATGGCCTGGGGTCAGACCTTCCTTTGGGTCCCCTCCCTGTGGGGCCGATGGTGCGGTTGGTGCTGAGTTCTCTCTTCCCTACGTGGTCCATGTTTGCAGGGCCACAGATGTTCTGGTCAACTCTCCTTGGCCGTGGCCCCTGCCCTCTCCATGGTGGCCACCATCACTTCACCTGCATTTCTCCCATCCATTCCCTTCTGCATCCCAAGAGGAGAGTCCCCAGGCTCCATCTGCCACCCCTGTGCCGATTTATCCTGCAGGACACCATCACCCTCAGCACTGGAGGTGACACAGTCTGCTCGATGGGTTCAAAGCCACTTTCCCAGCTGATGTGGTGTCAGTGTTCGTGCTGGGACAAATCCCTGTGAGCTGCCGGGGGGGCAGCTGGGCTGGCTGGTCCTCCATCCCCAGCAGCAGCCCAGGCCTCGGCGGAGGAGCCTTCTGGAGGGGCCTGGGATGTGGAGTACCCACCACTCTCTGCCAGGCTGGGTCTTGCTGCTGTCCCCTCCATCCTGTTCCCTCTTCCCTTGCGGTGGGATGGGACCTCGTGTGCTTCAAGCCCCTCGGTGCTCAACCCTCTGTTCTTCCTCTGCAGACTGTGACTCCTACTGCAAGCCAGCCAAGGGCAACTATAAGATTAACATGAAGAAGTACTGCAAGAAGGACTATGGTAAGGACCTCCTCCTTCCCTGGGCCACACTGGGCTTTGCCGAGGGCTGGCCGCAGGCTGGCTGTGGGTGGGGGAGATGCAGAAGCACCAGGGGTTGGGGAGCACCCAGCACAGAGATGGGTCCCCAAATCAGCCCTCCCAAAGGTGCAATGGATGAGGCAGGTGGAGCCGCTGGGGACGGGCAGTTCCCGTTGCCAAAGCTTCCTTTGGGGAGCAAGGTAAAACATCCCCCGTCACCGTGCCTCCCCCTCTCTTCTCTCAGTGGTCCAGGTGAACATCCTGGAAATGGAGACGGTGGCCAACTGGGCCAAGTTCACCATCAACATCCTCTCTGTCTACAAGTGCCGCGACGAGCGGGTCAAGCGCGGCGACAATTTCTTGTGGATCCACCTGAAAGACCTGTCCTGCAAGTGCCCCAAGATCCAGATCAGCAAGAAGTACTTGGTCATGGGGATCAGTGAAAACTCCACCGACCGGCCAGGACTGATGGCCGACAAGAACAGCCTGGTCATCCAGTGGCGGGACGCCTGGACGCGCCGCCTTCGGAAACTGCAGCGGCGGGAGAAGAAGGGCAAGTGCGTGAAGCCCTGAGGGGTTTCCACCCATCCCGTCCCACCCCATGCTCAGCTCCAGCCTGGCTGAGTGCTGCCAGGCTGCGCCCAGAGACTCTGTACATATATATAGTGTGAACGGACTCTTCTGTCTATAGTGTATATTTTGGCAACGGTTTCCCTTTGTGAGTGCGTGTGCACGTGTGGGTGTGCGTGTGGGTCTTTTTCCCTAAGTGTGTATTAAAAATAACACAGTAATGACAAACCTTTAATGAGGAGCAAAGCAGAGCGAGATCCTGTGGGTGCCTGTCGCCTGAAGGAGCTTGAAGGGGATTGGTGTCCTGCTCCGGGCACGCTGTTCGTAGCGCTCATTTTCTAGGCTTTTCTTTTCCCCTTAAAAAAGTCTCCTTCTGCCCGGTGTTGACATCTGCCCGGTGTTGACAGCTCTCCTTTCTCCGGCGTCCAGGGCCTGCCTCTTCCTGCTCTCTGAAAATGTGCTGCTGCCAGACCTCTCTCTGCCCTTCTCCTTGCCCAGTAGGGACAGGAGGTCATAGTCTTCTGTCCTTCATCCCGATGTGCGTACGGGCAGGCTGAGTGGAAACCATGCAATGCTGCAGAGGGACCAACCCCAGGAGCTCCACTGGGAAGAACAAATGAACTTTTTCAAGGTCTGATTCTCTGGTGACCTCAGGTTTACATGGCCAGCGCTGCCTCCTGGGGCAGGACCCATGTGATGCTGCAGTGCCACGGCGAGGAGTCAGGCCCTGGCAGTGCGCTGGTGGTCACTACCAGGCAGAGCTGTGTCCACCAGGGATAAAGGGACAGACTTTGCAACTCCCTATCCCGGTGCAGGCAATCCAGCGGGAAAGACCTGGAGACACCTATTTTCTTCTCCTATGTCCACCTGCCCTGCCAGCAGGACCTGGGGTGGAGTGGACAAGCTGACCTGGGCCATGGTGTATCATCATCCATCCATCCATCCATGCATGCATCCATCCATCCATCCATCTGGACTATGTCCCTATAGTCTCAGCTGATACCAACTGACGTAATTCCACCCGTTTCTGTGGAGCGGACACCAAGTGACTGCCTCGCTGTGCGTCCTTCAGAGCTGGCCTGACTGTGTGCTCTCCCGGGAAGTGAACACTGTGGCCAAGGTTGCCTGAGGAGATGCAGAAGGCAGAGGTGGCAGGAAGAGAGAAGAGCTTTCATTGACCCACCTCTAGTCTTTTATTTCTTCTTCACTGTGTATTAGTCTCCAGTTCAAACAGACATCAGTATCTCCCCATGTTGAGGTTGTAGCGGTCTTGGCATAATAAATATGAGTAGAAATAATAGATACTCCTTTCCCTACAAACCTTGCCTTGCTTATTGACTGGATCCGTCAGGTATTGTAGCCTACATTGCAATATTCCGGCTCTTTAGGTTGATGCTTTGCCCTTTTGAGTCTACGGCAGCTTGCATGGACTCTCCATCCCATGGGTGTTCTGGTGCTTCTGGGCCCCAGCATCCCAGGGTGGTGCTGGAGCCTGCAGCTGAAGAGACTGGTGGAGCACTGTCGGAGTTCAGGACAGGGCCGTTCGGGGAGTGAGGATCTAGCACTGGGGCGTGTCCTGGATGGGGAGCTCGGTGCATTGGTGAAGCTGCTGGAGATGCTGGAAGTGGCTTTTCAGAGATGCGGAGGGCCTGCAGTTCCATCTTTCAGGTCCCATGGATGCTGGGGTGCCTACACAGGCAGAGCTGGGGGGAAGCCTGAAGCTGAGGGGCAAAGAGTATGTGGAACCACCTGGGCTTGGGTGAGCTGGTCCTATGCCACACTCCTGACATAGACCCCCCCCTTCCCTCCTCCAGCTGGGCTGAGGGGACCCTCCCATCCCTGATTCCTCTTGTTCTGGTTGTCATAGGCTATCAGCCTCTGCCATGAGATGGCCCTTGAAGTACGTGGGCCATCCAGCCCTCCTCTTCCTCCCATGTCCGCCTGCACGCAGGATGCCAGGAAGCAGAGCTGCTGCTCTCGCCCCAGGCTCACTCCGACTCCATGCACCCAACAGCCCTCAGGCAAGAGTCAGTGGTGGAACATCCTTTGGTTGTGCATGGCCAGGACTCCCATCAGGGTCATCCCCACGGCCCCAGGGGCTGCTCGGCATCACCCCATGGGGTGCGGGGGCTCGCTGGCCCCTCTCCTCAGCAGCCACGGCCCACAAAAGAGCCGGGCGGCACCGCTGCTCTGTGGGCATGGATGCTCATCAGGGCAGGGCTACAGAAGGCACGTGCTTTCTCCAAGCTAGTACAGCCTTCAGGAGAGACATGTGATGTGTCTGTGCTCCCCAAAAAGCGCTCTGCAGAGCCTGCCGGAGCAGGAGGCTCCAGGGTTTCCTTTGGCACCTGATTTCTCCACACTTGAAGCGGGGCACCTAAAACTCTTTGAGAGCTTTAGTGTTGGTGGTTCAAGTTCTCGATTTATCCTCCCAGACGGCTCTTCCCTCTTGTTTCAGCTCTGCCATCCAGGATTGCTGATGAGGAGGGATGGCTCCCAGTCTGTGTCCCAGTGCACATGGGTGTCCTGCTGGGGCAGACCAGAGGCACCGGGGCAGGACCACCTCATACCCTGTGGGCTGCCACTGAGGAGAGGAGCTGGGGGATGTCCTAAAATCCTGGCTGAAGGACTGGATCAGGCCACTCTGCAACCTCCACTAAGGCTGCTGCCTGCAGGACGTTTTCCTGACTTCCCCTGCTTGTGTCACCCCAAAATCCAAGCCAGAATCCGTCTTTCAGCTGGTGCTGGGGTGCTGAGCGCGGCGGTGGCGGCAGCAGGGGGTTGCGCAGAGATGCTGCTCGTCCCGCTCTGCATCCCAGGGCAGGGCTTGGCACAGACACCGCCACCGGCACCGTTTGGGGGGAGGGAGGGCTGAAACCCGGGGGCTGCGGTGCCACCCCCGCAGGGATGCTGCCAAGTTGGCTCTCCTGGCTGTGCCTCTCCAAGCCCCGCTTGCCGCCCGAGCGGCTCGCCGGGGAAAGGAGGCCCTTTGCAGGGAGGGCTGGTGACTTCGGCTCCAGCCTGCGCGCAAGCTTTGCGCAACCCGGCACCGCCGCAACTCGGCACCGCCGCAACTCTTCTGTCTGCATTTAACCGAAACCGGGTACCAAAGGCAGCCGGAGGCATCCCCAGGTGTGGCGGGGACAACCCCAGCCCTGCCTGACTCTTGCTGCAACGGGTTTTTTGGGAGAAGCAAAGCTGCCGGGGGGATTTAGACACGGAGCTGCTCCCAGATACGTATTTAAATCCCCCCACACCTCCACCTGCCTTTTTATCTTCTTTTTCTCTTTGCTTTCTCGTTTAAATGTATGCCTGGATGGGGCCGATCCCGGCTGCTGGTGGGAGCCTTTGCGAGTCACCCCATACAGATCCGGGGGTGGGCTCTGCTGTGCTTCTTGGGGAGCGCCGGGCCCGGCTGCTGGGACACGTGTCATGTAAATGCCATCCCGAGGGTGCCCGGCGGAGCGACCTGGCCCTGCGACGTGGTGGCGTCCGTGAAATATCTAGAAAGAAAAGCCAGCGAACGTTACGGACCATAGTGTAACATATATGAGATCTGTAAGTCTGGGGGTTTTATTATTATTTTATTATTATTTTAAAGAACACGACTCTAGTAAGTACCGACCGCCTAATTCTGCATCTTCTTTCTGCAGTTTGCATGTGGGCTGGGAAGCCGGGGGGCTTTGCCGAGGGGTTTCTCTGTCCCATCACCCCCAGCTCTGTGGGTCAGGGCTGTGCTGATCCACAGGGTTTCACAAGCGCTGCAGGAAATTCCCCACAGCTTTGGACGCGAGTGGGCTCGGGATGTGCCTTGGGGCCGGCTCTGAGCATCCCCTGGTGCACGAGGGACCGATGGCTTGTGGCCCATAGTGGTCCCTGGGCTCGGCTCTGCAGTTGTCCGCCCGTCTGGGCACAATGGGGACGGCAGACCCCAGAGAGCTCTTCCACCTCACCGAGACTGGGTCACCAGCCTCCAGCCAGCTTCCATGTACTCATCGGACTCACCGGGCAAGCGAGGGGCTCTCCCCAAGCCCCCACCCACCTCCACTTCTCTGGCAGCTCGAGCACCTGGAGTTACCCAAAACCCGCAGGGCTTCACAGCCGTGGAGGTTAAATAGCTGGAAAAACTCTTCCACCTTCCCATCACGACTCTCCAAGAGCTGTAACTGCAAAAGCCAGAAACATTCATGATATTACTTGCAGTTTTTTTCACTTGGGTATTGTTTTTATATACTCATTAATGGCTTATGTAATTATTTCATTGCTGTTCATAACACTAACGTTTAAACAAAGCCACAGTTAAGAGAAAGAGCAATCAAGCCAGATTTCCAGTAGGCTTAACTGCTTTCAAAGCTAATTTAAGGGGAAAAAAAGGGATAATTAGCAGTCAAGCAAGGAGTTGCCTTCCCGCCTGCGTTGACGCAACGGGAGGCTGGTTGGCGCAAGCTCTGGCAGGCTGAAGCTGTGCTGGGGCACTTCCACGTCCACCCGCGCCCGCTCAGCCCCGGCCACCCCCTTGGCGCTGGGGAGCGCTTGTCACCACGGGGTGCTGCCAGAGTCCGTGGGTGACGTGGGGCGGAGGGACTTGGGTGGGAGCAGGGAACGTCGCGCAGTCCTGGTGGCCACGGCCAGCGGCCGTAGGCTTTGCGAGGGCACGAGATGCTGCAGCGCAAACTCGCCTTGCCACAACGAAGGGGTACGCTTTCCAAAGCAGGTCTTCAAGGGAAAAGAAATTCAGCAAAGGATCTGAAAAGAGTTCGGCACGCGCCGGCGTGCTGCCGTTTCCTAGAGCACAGATCTCGCCCGCCCCGTGCGGCAACGGGCTGAGCTCAGGTGTGCGCCAAGAAACGCTGTGCCGGCACCGGCTGCTCCAGGCCATGGATGCCTCGTCCCCACGCAGGAAGGGCCAAAATGACCAGGCACGTTTTGCATCAGCGTTTTTTTTTTAACCGACCTTTTCCCGATATTCAGCTGGAGCAAAATGTTTGAGATTCAAAGGCAGCTGAAAGAGACGCCAAGTTTGCAAGTTCCCCTCTGGTTTGGGACTGAATTTTGCAGCTGGTTGAAATTTTTCTCATTGCAAAACGCCGATCGTCATTTTTAATGGAAACCCAGAATTTGGCCAAGGAAAGAAGCAAAATGTGAGAATACTACAGAAAACTCGATGCTCTTTTTCCATGCCATCCAGCCAGCTCCACTCACGAGAGATGTCAGGAGCTTGAACAGCTGAACCCCAACCTTAGTGGACGGACAGGCAGGTGGACGGGCAGACAGATGGATGCAGACACAGATTATTTCCCATCACTTCGCTCTTGGTAACCGAAGTCCATTTAAATAAAAATAGACTTGAATCCCACAGGCAAACGCCTGCTTTAGGTGCAGCACAGTTGAGCAAAGAGCATTTTGCTTGGCCAGCGGAGCACAGCTCGGTGCTGGGCTCTGGGTAGACACTGACTGGTGAGGAGCTGTGGCTCTAAGTAGGGGCAAGACCCACTTAGAGAGGCAAGACCTACCTGCTTGGCCCCTTGTCATGGCCTGACGCGGTCTCCTTGCTCCCTTGATGCTCTCTGGTACACAGAGCAGCTTCTTTCCATCCTGTGATGCAAGTCCACACGGGTCTTAGTAGTGGCTCCAGCTGTCGGAGAGGAGCGATCGTGGCCCTGCCAGCCCATCCTTTCCATACTTCTGCGGTTAATAACACGGAAAAGTGGTGCTTTCTCTCCTGAGGACATGGTGTATGAGGGAATGGCGGTCTGCTGCCATCCCTCAGGTGTGGTGACCTGTCCAACCACGCCGCTCAGTGCCGCATCCTCCGTCCTGGCAGCCCTCAGGGCCAGGCGGGCAGGGCGGCACTGGCCACAACGGCTTCCAGAGCCCTACAGCCAGGGCCTGCGGCTGAGGACAACGCCTCTGCGCTCCCCCAGGGCCCAGAAAATCCCTCCCTCCTCTGCCTTCCCCATCGTGATGAAAAAGATGTCAAGAGATTTTCCCTCAGCCCTTCCGCGGTGGGACCGGAGAGCAGCAGCAGCTCCCAGCAGAGCGGATCTGCGGGGGCAAAGCCCCTGGGGGCAAAGCCCACGGGGGCTCTGCCGTGCCCTCGGTGCCGCAGCACCCCGGCTGCCACCCCTCACCCAAGCACGGCGCTTTACTCGGCGCTTTACAACCCTCACAAGCGTCATTAACCTCCCAGATTTCGCTTCCTAAGCAAATCTCGGCCCCTACGTTTCCCAGCCCTCCTCCTGCCCTCCCAACCCCACCCCGGGCTCATCCACCCACCCGGAATCCTGCCAGAGGGGCTGTAGGACCAGGGCGGGACGAGCTTTTCCCACTCATGACCGTGTCAGCCAAGTGTGCAGGGGGTTTAGCTGCTGCAGCCGCTCTCGTCCTTGCAAAATGGTGAGAAATGTGCTATTCTTCAAAACGTCAAGTGTATTTTTACAAGCCTTGGGGGCATTTATTACATCAGGGCTAATCATCACGTCATTCATTTGTTTGTCCATTTATTCCTTCATCCGACCTGTCTATCTCCCTGTTCATCTTTATTAGGGCACGATTCACTGGTTAAACGCATGCGCGCCGTGTCCGCAGGACAGCCGGCAGCCGCGCAGGGCACAGGGGCACGGGGAGGCAGGGGCTGGGTTCAGCAGAGCCCGGCGAGCGGGGAGGCAGCTTCCCACGTCGGCCGCGCGGGGGGAACATCAGGAAACCATTAATCGATGGGCTGGCCCGCGCCGTGTTTTCCTAAGGAAGAGCCAAAGACGGGGAACGGCTGGGGTCAGCGGGGCACCATCTGGAGAAACCCGTCGGCCGCCTCCTGCTGGGGTTTTCCCACCTCGGGGGTGATGGAGGGGATGAGGCAGGAGAGAAGAGCAGTCCCCGCCAGCCCCCCAGGGACGGAGGGACCCCGCTGCACCCCATGACCTGCATCCGCGCCGCGTTGGCCCTGAGGCACGGCTCGGTGCTGCGCCGGGAGGTTTGCCGGCGGCACGGGGGCCGTGGCACAAGACGATCTGCTGCCCCGGCGGATCCGAGCTGGGTCCGTGACCCGGGCTCAGCGTCGCTGTGCCTCTTCCGGGCTCCCACTGCTCAGCCGCCGCAACAGCCCCATCCACCCCGTTTCAGCCTCTTCCATTCACCCCCGCGAGGCACGGGACCCGGTGGGGCTCTTTTCCGCAGGATGCTACGTCTGCGTTAGGTCAACGACAGGCTGGGAGCCGCCGCACGGGGCCGGATCAGGCCCTCGCCGCCGAGCCGCCAGCCAGCGCCCGTTGACGCGAGTCCTCTATTTACACCGTCGCCGTGAGACCCGAATAAACGTCCGATGTTTTCATCTTGGACAAGACGCGCTACCCCAAAAGCTCGGAGAACGAGCCTCTGCGCTGTCAAAATAAACACCGGCCACCGCTCGGCCCTCGGCGCGCCCAAGCGACGGGAAATTGCCGGGTTTTGTTTATTGGGAGGAGCAGGGAGAGGTGGCACTCCCGGGGGACGGCTGGTGCCGGGGGGCAGCGGCCAGCCCGGGCGCGCGCAGCCACCGGCTGCCCCCCGGGTTTGTCGCGGCGGGGACCACAGCCCTGCTCACGGCGTGGGGAGAGAGGGGATGGGGCCGAGCAGGCCCAAGGGGTCCGGAGGCGCCTGGGTCAGGTCTCTCCCTGGCACCAGCGTCCCCAGAGAGACGTCTGAAGCAGCAGCGTAAAGCCAGGTGCTGCGTCCTGCCTGTCCTGCCTGTCCCTGCCCGTCCCCTGCCTGTGCCCTGCCGGACAGACGACAGCAGGAGCAGAGCTGCCCCGGTGCTTGCAGCTCCAGGGCTGTGCGGGGGGTCACTGACCCGACCTCATGGCCGTTTGAGGCTTTTGGCATCCTTTGGTGACTCTTAAGCGTCCCTTCCCAGCGCCGCGGGCCGCCCGTGCTGTGATCCCCGCGGCCCCGGGGCCTGGCCGGGATGGGGTCGGTGCCGCTCGGGTCGGTGCCGCGGGAGCCCTCGGTGCTTTCCACACCGTGACAGCAAGGGCTTGCTTCAGGCAGACCCAGGCAGGCTCCGGCTCGTGCCTTGAGCCAGAGATTAGGGTGGCTTTGGCCAGCCCACCCGTACGGAGCTTCACATGATCCCTTCTCCAGCAAAGCGGGACAGTGCCTGGAGCTGGGAGCGGGGCAGGGTGCCGGCAGCGTAGCCGGACAGCCTCGTCCCCACCACCAGCAAGGCTCAGCTTCCTCCCGCCCTGCCGGGCTCTGAGCCACGCGGCAGCAGCCCCGTGGGTGCTGGTCCCCCCCCATCCCCACCCCGCACTCCGGCGCTCAGCCCCTCGCCTGCAGGAGCGATCCCTTCCCAGCAACCTGCCAGCTCGCACGGGGAAATTCCCGGTCTCGTCCGTTATGCAAAATTAGCTCTCAGGGAGCGCCCGGTGAAATCGCGGAGCCTTCGTCTGCTCCGGGCGCTTTCAGACTTTTCCCTGGCATCCAGAGGGATGGCCATAAATCTCTGCTACTGCCTCCGAGTCGAACATTTCCTCCGAGCCCCATTATTAATTTTCTGAAAGATCCCATAAACCCCCAGATGGAAAAATACGGAGATATTTGCACATGTGCCGTAAAACACATTGCCCATCTATTTCAAATGGATGTGGCAATATATAAAACATACTTAGGGCATGAGCCAGGTTTCACGGTATTTAAACAAGGCAGCATGATGTAATTGGAATTTACAGTATAGGAGCAGATTGAAGCTGGGACTTGGTTGCGTACCATATATCTTCGATCTCCTGAAGATTTTGCCTGCTTTATAATGCCAAATGCCTTTTGTACTTGTCACCTATATTTTAAGTGGATGAACAGCTCCTTTCGTGAAATATTAAGGGTTGGAAAATATATTTTTTTTCCATCTGAGTTTTGCGGCCCCTCTGGAGAGGAGAAATCCGCCCTGTGCCCCTGCAAGCCGTGCTCCTTCCCGGGGGGCAGGGGGCTCAGAGCCTCGCTCCCCGCGTCCCCATGCCCGGCCGGCTCTGTCCCTGGGCAGCGCGGTGCCAGCGAGCCCTGCGCCACGGCCCGGAGCCCACCGGAGGCTGCGCGGCGTGGGGTGGGTGTGTGGACCTGCTGCCCACGACCACTGCTCCCCGGGGCGGGAGCGGGTGCTGAGCTCCGGGTGCTGCTCCCTGCGGCCGGGAAGAGCTCCGGGCACAAAGTGGCCCCTGAAGAGGTGTCGCCCACCAGGTCCCCAAAAAAGATGCTCTGGCAAAGCCTGTCAGATGTGCCCCCAACCTCCCTGACGGCCCTTGAAGCGCTGCGGGGAGCAGGGGCGATGGGGGGGTGATGGGACAGCTGGGGATGCTCAGAGGCCACCAAGGGCCGTCCCCAAGCCGTCCCCATCGCCGGCGCAAGCACCCCTCTGCCACCCTGCCCCAGGACAGGGCGGGCAGATGGGCACGGTGAAGCTGGGGATTTTTCGGCTCCGGCAGCCCAGTTCCTCCCAGCAAGGTCCTGGTTCCTCATCCCCTGCCCAGTGCTCAGAGCCCCCGAGGCGCTTGCCGCTGTAGGGGGTCTCGGGGGGGGGGGCCGGGGGGCTGCAGCCGAGCCCGTCCCTGCCTGCGGCACCTTTCCCTGCCTCACCCCTGCCCTTCCCACGCGCCCGCCCGGCCCAGGAGGACCCGCCAGCACAGATTGGGGTCCGTACCCCGGCGTGGGAAGACGGTGCGGCCCCGCGGTCAGGGCAGGGAGATGGTTACGTGCCCCGACCGAGGGACGGCTGTCCCCCCCATGGCCTGGAAACCCACCGGCGCTCCCCCGGCCGAAGGGAAAGGCAAAAAAGGGAAAAGCAAAAGATACCAAAGCATAAAAATGGACATGCTGTTCGCAGATGAACTGATGGCTCCAGCCAAGCTGGTCCCAAGGGTGGGCTGTGGGCTGGTGGCACCCCAGTCCCTCACCTGCAAGTGCCAGGGGCTCTGGGGGCTCTGGGGGCTCTGGGGTGGCTGTGGGCCCTCAGTGGGGTGCTGGGGAGCCCACCTGCAAGCCTGGGGCAGCAAGGAGGTGCCAGGAGCTGGAGCCTCCCATGCCTGCCAACCTCAGGCAGGTCCCGTGGGCCTGGGTCTGGCCAAATTCACGGACCGTCTCTCCATGCTCCTCCGAGCATCCAGGGGGTTCGGATAAGGATTTTTTGAAAAAATTAATAAATCAAATCGCTCCCTTCCGGCAGAAGGAAAAGCCCTCCAAAAAATGTCAGTTAGAAATAATCCAAGTGATTTGTTTGGAAAATTTTGAAGCGCAGGTCCCTCCGAGAGCCAGGATGGCCTCTCGGCCTTGCTCTCCGGAGCCAGGAACCCAGAGCCAAGACCCTGGCTCCAGGGCAGGAAGCCTAGAAACTCTCGTAGCCATGGCTCAAGCTGGAACCCAACGGAGCTGCAGGCCACCTGCAGCTGAGCCAGGACTGGGACCCCCACTGGACCCCACTGGGAGCCCACCTGGAGCCAGAGCTGAGCCTCCCTGGGGCTCTCCGGGCACAGGGGTCCAACTTGCTGGGGGCAGGCTGGGTGCCAAGGGAGGGGGCCAGTCAGCTGGCTCAGTTCAAGCAAACTGGCTTTTTCAGATGGTAAAACCAGTTTGATTAGGAATTTTCGAACTAGCCCTAGCTCCTGACCATCAAGCAGGGCGCTGGCCGCCGTTGGCTGAGACACCAGGGCTGGTGCGTGCTAGCTGCTGGTGAGGAAACCAGGTTATTTCTCTTTGGCAGCCCCTGCACGCACCACGCCAGTGGCAGACCCCGAGGTGCCGTCCCGCAGGATGATTTCCAGCTCCACAGCTCCAGACTTAATTCCTGGTCATGAATGAGCTGAACTGCTCTGCAGAATTGTGTTAGCAGCCATCTGTTAGCTGGACAGTACTTGTGGTTTCTCTAGACCTCAAGAGACCTCCTCTATCATTTTCTGAAGCGCTCTTGTACTGCCAGACAGAAGGTCTCTGAGGGTTCCTCAGGAGGTTCAAGTGTGTACAGCAGAGTGAAAACCCCTCAACAAGGTTGTGTGTGTGTGCACTTCCAGCCCTCAGACCTCTTGGAGACCTGGCTATCAGAAGATGTTGAGCATCAGCTCTTTGGAAGCCAGGAGCCTTTGTGTCATTGCCACGGGGAGGCTAAATAGGCAGGCACCTGGAACCGCTTCCTATGCTTGAGTTTGGCCTTCACCAGGCCAAAGGATTGGCCTCACTGCTGAATTTTTGGCATCCGGCTACCTCTCATGGGACGTGTCCTGCAGAGGTGTTGGCATGAGCAGGTCGGCACCAGGTGCTGAGCACCCTGCTTGCAGTGCTGGTGGAGGTGCTTGGCTCCTCGGTTGCTCTGGGGCTGGGGGCAGATTTCTGGCGTGGGTTAAATGATGTAGAGCTGCGTTCTGTCGTCCTGACTGCCTCTTAGTGGCATGTTTCTCTGAGACGAGCTCTCCCAGGCTTGCTGGTAGTCATCCACAGGATGCCATCAGGTTGCTTCTCTAGGCTGACTGCAGCGGTCATCCAATATTTTGGCTCGTTAATTCGAACAAAAGGAGTTTTTTGCACTTCCTTCAACGGTTGTTGCACTACCCCCGTGGCACTGCTTGTCAGGGTACCTTTACAGATGCAAGAAGAGAAGAAAGCAGATGGTTTAAGCCCCGTGGCTTTATCTAAGGAGTCTACAAAACCCCACAGGGAAAGGGTGAGATTGCCAGCGGCTGGGAGCAAAGCAGCTCTGACAAATGGATGGAGCTGGAGGTGAAGGCTCAGGAGGGGATAGTGCAGATAATGGGAGACAGGCACCGCACTAGTGGTTCCCCGCCCGCAGAGGCTGCAGATGGAGCAGCTCCTGGACATCAGAGGTACGGGAGGCCTTCGGCTATACGGCACACGGCGGGCACCGGCCCTGCAGGGCCGACCTGCGCAGAACAGATCGTCAGCAGGAGTCAAGAAACGTTTCTGTGTCTCTGGACCTTCCTTTCACGTTCTCACCACTCTCCTCTATCTTTGCCTTATTCATCTCTCTCGCCTTTGACCTCTCCCCTCCTCCCGCCAAACTTTCGCTTTTCCCAAGTTTCTTGCTGCTTGGCTGCTCGTTCTCCCGTTCCCGTCAGGGATGATAAATCACCTCTTCGGATGCGCGTCATCAACATACCAGACTCATCCTTCTTTTGACCTCCTCGGCTCTGAGCCACTTCCAGGAGGTAAGAACTGGACCCAATTACGCTGGAGAGGAGATCACCAGTTGGGACGGTGAAAAAGGAACTGGTCTGTTCCCCACTTTTTTCTCCAGTCCCAAGTCCTGCCCTCGCCAGTCCTGCGTGTTCGGTGGAGACTGCGCATCCCTCCGGCCATGCACTGAGCATCCAGCTGGGGCACCTCACGCTGAAGAGATGGCCATGTGCTCATGCCCCTCTCTTTCTCTTGATCTCCCTTACCTTGCTCCCTGCTTTCCCTCCCCCAACACACATCTGCTCACACAGTTCCAGAGAATTCGTTTCATCTCACCATTGAGCCGTTTATTTCTTTCCAGAGAGTTAAAAGCCTGTCTCCCTTGATTTAGTGAGTCAGGAGTGGCTGGGAGGGAGGGGGGAGAAGAAAAGAATGAAAGAAAGAAATAAAATAATGAAAAAAAGGTCTCGGGAACATCTGGAGTTGCTCTTAAGCAAGACGCAATATTCTCGGCCAGATGTTGAGTGACTGGCTTCTACTTGGGAAACGTCAACATGTCAGACATCGAAATCCCACCCGACACCATCTTCCCTTCCCCTCTTTGCTGCCTCCGCGCCCCGCTTCGGTTGTGCTGCCTGCGGCATCCCCCTGGGATGGCACCAAGAGGAAGGGGCAGCTTGCCTGGGGCCTTGCCGGGTGTCGCTGGGAGGCATCAACAGGCTGGGCTGGTCACTTGGACACCACCGGTTCACCGGGCAGGGGGATACGGAGGGGCTGGCTGAGCTCACGGCCGTGCTGCCTGCGATGGATGAGCAGAGCTGGCCGACTGAGGAGGCATCCGCAAGCAGCGTGGCAGAGCCGGGGACAGGGCTGCAGCAGGACAGGCTGGGTGGTGAAGCCATCTGAGATCTCTGGCAGCGAGGCTTACCCAGCACGGCAAAGACAAGACCTCCCTTGGCCCCTGGGTGAGCTCAGCAGAGAGCCGCCAGCGAGGCAGGAGGGGCACGGGCACGCCGGCGGTCTTGGGGGCCGCTTCCCCAGACAAAGGACCTCTTGCGCAGTCGTACTGAATCATCGTCGCCAGCGTGAATGGACTGTGAGGGTTCATACCAGCTCCAGTGCTGTCCAGGCAAGCAGAGAGAGCACGTCAGCGAAAGCCGGTGTAGCCGAGGGGGAGACGTCCGTCCCGAGCCAGACACACTCTGCGTGCCGCGACACCCCGCTGCGGCAGCCAGCGGCAGCGGCTGGAGGTGTCATCCCTCAGGGGCTGGACGCGGCACAGCTGCCCGGGCCGGCAGCACGGACCCCTCTGCTCTTGGGGGGTGCCCCTCCGGGCGCCCCGGATGCGGTCCATCGCCCCCGCCCCACGGTGCCCATCCGTCACTGAGCCAGCGCACCCAGCAGCCCCTCCCGGGGGTGCTCGGGAGTGAAATATTGCCTCTTCCCACCAGCAGTTTATGAAGTATGAGCAGCGAGCTGAGAAAGCAGAAGTGGGAGTTAACCAAAGGAAAATCCCAACAGGCTGCCGGGGAGCGGGGCTGGCACCCCAGGACAAGGGCAGTGCTGGGTGGCTCCCACCACGCTGGGCCAGCTGCTTCCCCGTGCTGGATGCCTGCAGAGGCTGAGGTGCACCCACTCGAGCCCGACCACCTCGTCTACGCTGCTGGCCTCAACTCCCAGCGCCGTTACTCCAGGGCCAACCATGGCCGCCTCTAACCTGCTGCCCTGCAGCTTCCTACAACCCAGGGCGTGGGCTTGGCTGGTCCAGGGCAGTAGCCATGGCCGGGACCATCCACCTCCCTTCATTCACGCCGTCCTGAGGGTCAAGAAGGAAAAGGACCAGTACTTCTGCCCTTGTCTAGGGCCTTGTAGGTGGCTTTCATCTCCCACATCTCAATATGGTAGGTGCCAGGAATCCAAGGTTTATGGCCAACCGTATGGGTTTTTTGGGAGCTGGAACCTATCCTCTCTGTGTCCTCAGCAGGGTCCAAGCACCAGGACAAGCTCCCCAGGGCTCATCCAGGGCCTCCCACACATCAGAGGTTTATCTGGGTACACAAAGCACCACCAATGTCTTCCCACATCACTGAGCTGGACCAGGTTAAGCAGAGACCTCCCTCCCTCCCCCGCAAGAGCCCTCCCTCCCATCGCCAAACCCTGCCTGCGTGTGGTACCTCAGCGGGCGTTGCGTGGTGTCACAGGACTGTGATGGCCGGCACCTGCCCACGAGAGGCTCCAAGTCACACCAGCGGTGCCCATGCCCAGGAGAGCCCTCCTGCTCAGAGAGGTGTGCCGCCGGGTGCTGCTCTCCTCGCTTGCCCACGAGCTGCGGGGTCCCGACGCCCACCATGCTCTTTGATTATTGCCTGAAGAAGCTGAGGAACCACAGCCAGAAGGAGCATCTTCTGCCTCTTCAGGGCAGAGACAGAGACCACCTTAGCTGGCGTGTGGAGGGAAGGCACGGTCTCTGGGTCTGCCTGCAGCCTTCCCTGAGCTTCTTTCCTTCTCCTGGACCAAAAAATAATAGCTGAAAGGCACCCACCGAGAGCACAGCAGCAACACAACCATTCCATCTCCCCATAGTCCAAGAGTCCCCTCTCCCCCAGGACAGGCTGTGCTGCAGAAGGACACACAGCGTCCCGTCTCTGCTGGTCCCAGCCCAGCAGAAGGACAGGATTAGTGGGGCCCAACCCCACGTCGTATGGACGTCCCTTGGAGCAAGCCGCCCTCCAGGGATGGACGTGGAGCGGGGTGGAGGTGCCAAGCATGGGCACCGGACGAGCCAGATCCCCCGTGAGACCCCCACAGGGCATCGCCACTTCTGTGCCCCCACCCCAGCGGTACCCAGGGGGAGCGGGGGGCCAGAGCACGGGCATCGCGGGGCAGGCGTGGTGGGGCTCAGGTGGCTGCGGCGGGGGCGTGGGGCGGGGGGTGGTAATGACAACCAGGTGAGCGGGCGGCGATAAGCCCCCAGGAATGCGGCGGCGGCAGCTGCCGGCCCGCGGCTCACTCAGACCTTGGATGGGCCAATTAAGTAAATAGAAAATTTGGAGCGCGGGATCAAAGCCGGAGCGCGCGGGCTTTATTTATTTGGAAAAGGTCAGATTATATTGGCAGATGTGTTAAAGGAGAGAGGAGAAAAAAACCTTTCAAAAACATTGGCCTTGATTTGAGGTTTCCTGACGGGCGGGCCGGGGTTTTTTTTCTTTCTTTTCGGGCCACGGGTGGGTAGGAGCGCTGGCAGCGCGTGGGGGGCGGGCGGGAAGGGCGCGTCCGGCAGGCTTGCCCGCGCCGGGCTCACCGCCCCCGCCCACCCTCCTCCAGGCACCCTCTGCCAACAGCACCAGCCCCAGAAGCCGGGGTCCCTCTGGCTCGGGCCCCATGCCCCGTTACGTCACGCTGGCTACGGTCCTCCGCAGCCGGCTGCTGCGCTGCGGCCCCCCCGGCCGGCGGGGGGTGGTCTCTGAGGTGGACCTGACGGGCTCTGCCCACTGCTTCCCTTCCTGCCCCCCCCCGCAGCTCCGTCGGTGCTGGACTTGGCGCCCCGAGGTGACGGCACCGTCCCCCCGCTGCCACCCTGGCTGTCCCCGGCCATCCCAGCTCACCGTCCCACCGCTGCCCTGCTGCCTTCTCGGTTCCCCCAGCTGGCGGAGGGGGGAGCCCACCCGAGCGGTGCCCCTGAGCTCCGGGGCTCGCCTCGCCGTGCCCGCCCTGCTCGCAGGCTCCCTCCCGGGGCGCAGGGCGACCCCAGGCCCCCCTCTCACCGACGAGCCTGGGGACACCCCCCGTGCCATCGGCACTGCCAGCTGGGTTTCCGAGCCGATGTCCATGCTGGGACCGGACCGGCTGCCCTGGCTCACGACCCCCCCGCGGGCGCGCAGCCGGCCCCGCCGCACTGCGAAGGGGGACACACATCACCTCCTTTAGCACCCCAAAAATGCGAGAGGGCCACTCAAGCCTCAGCATCCCACATCCGCAGGCTTCGCTCCATTTCCCGGCTGGGGAAAGTGATGGCGGCGGGGGGGGGGGGCGGGAGGGGAGAGGGGGGACACGGGCGTCAGCATCCAGCAGCAAGGTGGGAAGGCGGCTGGAGGGACCTGCGATGGGGGAGAGGAATGTGTTTGCCCGGGCAGGAAATTGTTGGGCTCGGCGAGCGCGGGACCCGCCTGCTAAGAAAACAAGCAGAGGCCGAAAGGCAGCGGGGCGCAGCGCCCGGCGGGGGGGCAGGAAGGGGGCTCCGGGGGCAGGAATGCCGGCTATGTCCCCGCTCCGGGCAGGTGTGCCGGCCCCGCCAAAGCTGCAGCGTGGCCGTGGGAGCCCCGTTCCTCCCGCGTGGGCAGGCGTGGAACAGAGCAGCAGCCTGAGAGGTGAGGGCAGCTCCTCTCCTAGTCTTGGCCTGGCCCTGCCTCAGTTTCCCCAACCTCCAACCACCCCACGCATCAGGCACACGTGGTGGGTGAGCCCCATCCCCAGGGCAGGCAGGAGCTGCCAGCAGGGCTGAGAGCTGCAGGGCTTTGCTGTGCACGGCCCTGGACCTCACTCGGAGCCATGGCCAAGGGAGCTTCTGCTCTCCCGTGCCCACGGCTACGGAGAAGGCAACCCCCGCGTCACCGCCGGTCACCCTGCCGGGTCTTCTCCAGCTGCACGCCGGGTGCCACAGGGCGATGGTGCGCAGAGCAGAGCCCACAGGGATGAGAGTGGGTCAGACCAGGAGCAGAGGGAGAAGCCAGGGATGGTCCCGATGGAAAAGGCCAGTGCGAGGGGGTACGGCCACAGCGGTGGCCAGCGCATCTCTCATGTTGGCAGCCGCCCGCTGCCTGGTCCCCCGCAGAGCTGCCGCCACACGGACACCCTGACCACCCACCCTACTCATGCGCACCAAGGGATGCTCGGTGCAGTCCCAGGATGGGCTTGCAGCCATGGGGACATTTCTGGGTCCTTTCTGTTCCCTTTATGGGACAGCACAGCACGAAATGCCGCCTGGATCACGGCGTTGTTTGGAAACTCTGCTGGCATGTAATACAATATCTGGCAGGGGCGTCTATGACTTTATCTGCAACAGATCAGGTTGGAGCAAAACCTTCTGAGACAGCATCTGGAAGCGGTTTAACCTTCGCCAAGTTTTGCATGAAATACCAATTTTCCACCCCTTTCATTTGGTTTATTGAAATTAGGAGGGGAAACTCCCCCTCCTCCCTTCTACCGCTCCCCCCCGCCCCCGGGTTCTCCTCTGGGGCAGCTCAGCTTCTCACAGCTCTTCTGGAAAAGCTGAAGACGTCATGGAGCTGCATCTCAGGCTGGGGAGCACCTCCCTGTGCTGTGACAGGCAGCAGGGCCGCGCCGGCACTGCTGTATCGGAGGTGCCTGAGATGAAGGCAGCGTGCCAGGTTGCAGGCAGGCAGCTGAGGCAGGTTACAGGCAGCAGCAGGAGCAGGATGGTGCTGGGGGAGCCCGCAGTGGCCAGCAGTGAAGGTGGCGGAGCAGGGATGGGTACAGCATCCCAGGGTGATGACCTGGGGGAAAGTCCCACGGTGCTGAGTAAGGACACAACTCATCACACGGGACCTGAGCAGGAGCTGTGTGGAGCAGCCAAGCTGCTCCCGACGCCGAGGTTTCAGAGGACAGATGTTTTAACCAAACCTAGTATTTTCACCCCCAGCTCCGTCATGCTGAGCCGCAGGCCCTCACTGCAGAGCAGGGAGATGGGAGCAGCTGAGCAAACCATCGCGCACGCTAGAAAATCCGGCCAAATCCTATACTCGGCTTCAAACTGCTCAAGCAACCGCCAGGCTCCACACCTTCTCTCTGAAATTCTCCTTTAAAATTTATCACCTGAGGCAGAGGGACAGAAAGGGGCAGCCTTAGGAAGGGCAGTGCTGGCCGTGCCACCAGCTCTGCTTGGCAGGAGCCACCAGCCAGGTCCCAGGCGGTCCCAAGGGGCCAGCTCGCACATGTGCCGTGTTTGCAGGACCCAAGCAGGTGTTTTTAGGACGGACCTGGCACGCCGACTTTCGGGACAGATTTGCCTGTGTTTGCCCATGCGAGGTGGGGGCTCACGGTGGGACCATGTCGTTCCTGGCACGGGGCAGCGGCAGTATGTTGTCCCACAGGAGAGCTGGCAGGGGACAGGGAACTGGCTCTCCTCCCGCCGCGGGGACGAGGGTCAGGGGACAGGGACGGGCTGAGGCTCCTGGCCAGGGGAGGTGTGCTGGAAAGCCAGGAGCGGCAGTGCCTCAGCAAGAAACTCGGGTATTAAAACAACTTCCATCTTCCAGGTTGGAAAAGCATCCCGGACCTTGCCCGGCGGGAAGCAGTGCGGGCAGACGCTCAGCTACCTGCCGCTCCCACCGGCACGGGTCCATCGCACCACGGGGACAGTCCTTGCCCGGACACCCGAGGAGCACGGGGAACGCGTCTGGAGGCAGCACTGACCCAAGCTGCGTTACACAGCCTGGGCATCCCCCCTCGGGGGCTACGGGGCTGCTCAGGCGCTCGCTGGCCCTGGGGACCTGGGCTGGGAGCAGCCAGCGGGGCACAGCTCTGCGAACCGGACCGGGCTGCGGGGTTCAATCCTGCGAAGGCCCGTCCCCGCCACGGTCCTGGCCCGCCAAGGCCGGGGCTCCGCGCTGGCTCCCCGCTAGCCGTGCGGCTCTGGCCCCGGCCACGCCAGAGCCACCCGCGAGGCTGCGGCGCGGCCGGGACCATATGTCCCTGCGATGCCGCCGCGACGCTGCTGCCAAGGCTGAGCATCGCTCCCCGCCGCTCCCGCTCCTGCAGAGGGGGGATGGAGGGAGAGGGGGACCCATGTGCACATCCTGAGGGTGCGGCGGGGCGGGGGGGGGGTTCGCCCTGCCGTGGCCGGGGTTGCGCTTCCCCCCGCCCCGGGACCTGCTGCAGCAGGGACGGTGGAGTCCTCCCCTGCCCCAGGGCGGGAGTTCAAAGGGTCCTCCTCTCCCTCACAGCCCTCCAACCCCTTCTCCTCCGCCCCACTGACCCCCCGCGAGTGGCTGGAAGGGCATTTTTTTTCTGCTGGCACAGTCCCACCCGGAGCCCGGCTGCCGGGCAGGGAGGGCAAGGGAGGCTAAGCCAAGCGCGGCAGAGCAAGGCGTGCGAAGCTCAAGGTATAGCTGTCCCCGTCCCTGTCCTCCTCCCACCCCCCGTCCCCACAGGACTGCGCCTTCCCCATATGCTGGTGGGGCCAGGCTGGCCCGGGAGCAGAGCCGGAGCGGGGCAGCGGCTGCAGCAGCCTCGGGCTTGGGGGGCTGTGCCGAAGCCCCTCTGCTCCAGGGAGAAAGGGGGAGCTGCTGGGGGCTCCAGGAGGCTTCCCAAACCCAGGCACTCCCTGATGCAGGCTGCTGCCTCAGCATCCACCCCGTGTCCCCGTCACCCAGCCCTGGCCCTGCAAGGGGTGGGCGCAGGCTGGGTCTGGGCCATGGTGCAGGATGTGACCCACGGGGGTGACCGCCCCGGTACCCCTCCTGGGCACCATGCTGGGTGCTGTGACTGGCAGGACACATCCGTCACCCCTGCTGGTGTCGGCGGGACGGCACCCAGCCCCACGCCGACACTCCCGTGGGGTGGAGGGCAGCAGAACCTTGAGAGACCTCCCAGGAAACCCAAGCCCCATTTGAGGGGGGGAGGTTTATAAGACGAGCCAGACCCCCCCATCCAGCTAGATTTTGCCTGTCTCTCGTGTTTGTCCACCTGAATCCCCAGGTCAGGCACCAGGCTGGGGCTCTTCCCTCTGCCGCCTGCCGGCACTCCTCACGGCCCCAGCCCACGCTCCTCAGCTGGGGACACTGAGGCTCAGTGGGAGGGAACGTGTCCCAGCCTGGCCTCAGCGAGGTGCCACCAGCACCCTCCCGGGATCCGGGGACCCCCTGCCCTCACTGGGGTGTCCATCCCTGCGGCATGTCAGTGCGGAGGTGGGATGCGACGGTGCCCTATGCACCAACAACCCCTCTGGGGTTTCTTCCATGCGCTCGGTGATGGCTCCATCCCTGTCCCCAGATCTGGAGCCGGCCAGCGTGGCCGCAGCGACCAGCCCTGCTCCTCCATCCCTGCGATCCTCTGTCCTGCAACCCCCCGGGGTGTCCCGGTGCCCACAGCCCCCTCCCTGCACAGAGTTGCACCTATTTAATTAAAGGTGTGAAATGATCTCATTAAATCAGTGCCGGGCTCTGTGTCCAAACAGCTCCCACAGCTTATGAATGGCTCATTTCCACTATGTTTCATCCTTTCTTGTTTTCTTTTTTTTCCCCCCCCTTTCTTTTTTTGGTTTGGTTTCCAAAGCAAACGAGATTTCTGCGGTTGTGGTATGTGCGGGTATGTCTCTCTGTCCAGCCCTATAACTTTCAAAGCCACTAGCCAATTTCAACCGGAGTCAACGGAGGGATGGAGAATTCAGAGATGCTCTGTCCCCATGCGTCCTGTGGGAGGGGTGGGAGATGCTGCATCCCCAGACCTGCTCTCACTGGACACTGGAACAGCAAGATGGGAAAACAGCCCTGAGACACAAATCCCCAAGTTGGGGCTCACCCCCACCAGCTCCCAGAGTAATTTGCTCTTCCCTATTGGAAATTTTGCCTGTATCGATGCTGCTGAGGTTGATCCGCTGCAGGAGCCATTTTGACCAAAACCCCAATTTTAAAGCACTCTTTCTATTTAATAATTACACCTGAGGAAGAGGAAAGGAAGGGCAAGAGCCGAGCAGTGTGAAAATTGGCCAGGGCACTGCCGGGGAGCTGTGACGGTGCATACAGCTCACACCACGCTACCCAGCTAGGACACATCCCTATGGATTAATATTAAACCCTGCCAATAAATCAACCATGAAGGTGCTTTCTAGCCCGGGTCTCTCCCTTGGGACCTGGCGGGCCGAGAGATGCTGTTGCATGGGGGTGAAGAGGACCTGACCACAGCCCCTCCCCTGCACCGCCACGGTGGGCATCAGGCAGGAGCTGCCTGGCACAACTCGTGGCAGCGATGCGATGGGGTCCCGGAGGTGCTGGCCAGCCCCAGTCCTCGCTCTGCTGCCACTGCCCTCCACTGCAGTCCCTTCAACCCCCCCTCGCGCCCGCTCCCGGCTCGGTCCCTTGCCCCCCCCTTTCTTGGCCGGGTTTTGCCGGCGCAGGTGCATGCCGGCCCCCCCCCACTGCTGCCCTTTTTTTAATTAGCCGATAAAGAAAGCATCCTTTTGAAACAGGTAGGGGATTCCTCGCATCCCTGGCATTGCTGGGCTGCCTGGCTGTAACCCTATTCCAGTTAAAAGCTTTCTGCACCCGTCCGTGGCCCGCCGGGCCTCCGGCTCGCCCCACACCTGCAGCCAAGTCCTCCTGGGCTGCCCGCTCGGCCACTGGTGCAATTACCAAACGTGATGATTAACCGAGGGAGCGCAGGAGGGATGGGGACTTCGCCCTGCCGGCAGCCGCTGCCTTCGCCCCCAGTGCCGGGCGGCTGGGTCTCCCCGGCCCGGGGCAGCCCAGCACCCAGCGCTGCCTCCGGAGCCATCCCCGAAGCCGGGGCCGGAGGTGGCTGTCTGGGGGGGACGACCTGATCTCATAAATGTCCCCTCCCCTGCACCCCTGTACCCGCCTCAGGAGCCCGGTGCTGCGGGCAAAGGGCTGTTTGCTGCAAAGCCCAAAGCTGGGTTGGTGCCCCTGCTCCTCCCAGCCCTCAGGCAACGGGCCATGGGAGCGAAAACCAGGCAATGGGGCTCGGAGTCCTCCTCCGGGCCGGGTCTCTGCTCCCCGTTCTCCGCCGGCCTGGCGGCGCTCGGTCGGCTGCAGGACAAGGTTGCAGAGCCCCGTGCGCGTCCTCCCGCAGCTTGGGGCACGTCCCCCCGATGCACGGCCCCGCCGCAGCCCGGCGCAGCGGCCGGCCCCACGGCGTGCCGGCGTGCCGAGGCAGCCTGTCAGCACAGCACGGCTCCCGGCCCCATGTGCTGCCCGTTATATTGCGGAACCAGTAAAATTATTTCGGCATGTGCCTGTGTGGTCTGCAGCAATGCCCCAGCCTGAGATAACCTAAGCAGAGGAAGTCCCAGGCCGAGCTTTAAATCTTCCTGCCCTTTGCCAGCGACCCCCAAGTGTCGGGCCCCCCATCCCACGGCCAACGTCTCCTCTCTGTACCGGAGAGAAGGCTGGGGGACCCCAGCAGCAGCCCCCAGCGGGGCGAGCCCGGCGCACCACGGCGGTGACGGCATTCGGATCCCGCTCTAAATCAATCGCTGCCCTGGCGGCTCCGTTTCCACGGTCCCATGTTATTCTTTCACTCAGTCATGGGCAGAATGACTCTGTTTTCCTTCGGCAGTTTTTGGTGCTCTTTCCTCTTTTCTCTCGTTTCTTCCTTTCTTTCTCAGGGCAAAGGATGGGGTCGGAGCGAATATTCATTTCCCCGGTTCCAGCTCATTGAGAACAATAAGGGCAGTAAACAGAGGGCAGCACTGCTCAGGAATGCAAAGCATTTGCCTGCGGTTTAAAATTACTAATTTTTTTACAGGCAAGAATATATATATTTTTAGAGACCTTTAAGGACAGGCCAAATTCTGCTCCCCCACATCAACTCCCCCCCACCTCCAGCACCCCCAAATCTTCCCCCCTCGTTGGCTTTGTTGCAAACTGGCACTAAGCGTGAGAGGGGACGGAGGGCTCTGCGAGCCGGGGGTCCCGGGGGAGCCTGGCAGCGGAGCCGGAGCCGGGAGGAGGGACCCGAAGTCGCCGGCCGAAGCTGCAGAAGTTGGACCTGGAGCCTGAAGTTTTTGGGAATGGGCGCAAAAAAAAGCGCTGCTGCGCGTGCCTCTCGCTACAGAAAAGAAAATGAAATGTGGCTGGGGGGTGTGACAGCACAGGGTGACACCGGGGAGGGGGTGCCGCCGTGGGCATCGCTGGTGGCGGTCCAGGCTGGGGACCTGCCGGCCACGCGTGCCCGTCGCGGGGTGCTGCAGGCGAGGCCGGGCTGCGCCCGCACAGGGGTGGCACGTGGCTCTCGGGGCGGCGGCCGCCCATCAGGAGCGAGGGCAGGGGACGGCAGGGCCACCGGCTGCACGGAGGGCGCGGGGGTGCCGCCGGGTGCCCCCAGGACAGCCGCGGTCAGCTGCTCCCCCCTTGCCTGGCCGCCAGAGCCTTCCCAGTCTGGCTGGGGCAATTCCCACCTCTGCGGCCGAGCGGGTGCTCGGAGGGGCTGTGCCCCACCGCTGCCGTGCCCCGGCCCGGAGGCGCTGCCCGTTCCGCCCCGGTACCATCCCATCCCCGCATCCCCGCCAGCTGGGAGCATCCCGCTCCCCCTCGCCGCCATGCAAGCCCCATTGCTGCTCCTCCTGCACGAGAGCTGGTCTGGGAAGACCAAAGGGACGTGGGAAGGCAGGGACGTCTTCACTTCCCAACCTCGGAGGGGTGATTCCACCTGAGGGTCCCTCGCTTTAGACCTGCTCAGCTCCCCAGTGCCACAGCCCTGCGGGCAGAGCCCCGGCGCCTGGCCTGGGGGCACTGGCGCTGGGTGATGCGAAGGCACACGGGCTCCTGCTCAGCTGCAGCGATCCCCACGTCTCCATCAACTCCTCCCTCTCGGGGGAGGCAGGAGGACCGGGAGAGTCAGCTGAGGACGTTCGGGCTCACAGCTTCACTTCCGAACGGAACGGCGGAGGGAAGCATTGTTTTATTGAGACCAATTGCTTTCATAGCCCTGCCCCAACAGACACGCATGCATCCTGTCTCGGGGCTGATTAGCTCCAGATCTGCGCACGCTGGCTGTGTGGGGACGGCTGCCTCCCGCTCCCCACTCCCGCAGCCCGCCGGCCCCGGGGCTGCCCCCCGCTGACCTCCCACCCCGCGTCCCCAAAGACAGGCAGGCTCCGCTCGCGGGGAGCCGCTGTGGTTCCCCCCATCTGGATCCTCTTTGCAGATCCAGCTCCCAAACGTTTTGCCGCTCACCCGGGGGCTGAATGAAAACATTTGGGCCCTTTCTCTTCGCTCGCCTCTTCCTCTTCGCGGCCGTGAGACCCTCCCTGCGCCTTCTGCAGCAGCGCAGCCGCTGCCCAGGGGCACCGGGGCTCACCCCACGTGGCTCTTCCCGGCGGGACGTCGGGCACAGGCCGTTGCAGGCACCAAGCCGGACCCTGCAGCAGGACCAGCCTGGGCTGAAGGATGGATTTGGAGACCGGACGAGCCCCCGGCTGATGCAGTTTGCTTCCACGGGCCTTTTACGACAGCCGAACAGCTTGAAGAGTCACAAACCATGAAGGAATATAGCAAAAACTCCATAAATCAAGTAAAAAGGCATAGACATAAAGCTGGGAAGACATTTGCCTTTTATTGTCTCTTCAGACAGGCTTAGCATTTAAAGGCTTTTATCTCCTTTTTATGGCTTTTCAGGTGGGCTCCAAGCCAATAGGTACCTCGTGTCCTTACTCTGCATTAAATTACATGCCGAGGAAAGGAGGCTGGGGAGCAGATCGCGAGGAGGACGCAGCCAATGCATCCGTACCCGCTGCCGGGGAGGACTCGCCTTTGCCCCGGCTGCCCACCCAGTGACTGTGGGGCAGCTTCCCTGCCTCGAAGACCCCAGCCCGTTGCCCAGCCGTAGCTGGGGCTTAGGTGATGCTTTGCAACAAGCTGAAGGGACCACAACCCCTCTGGGTTTTGATCTGGATCATGCCCACGCTAAGAGCTTGGATCCCAGCGCTCGGACAGTGGAGAGGAATCCCAAAACCTCAAGGCGCCTGTGCGACCGATCAGGGAAATCCCAACTCCTTTCCTAACGGACCCTTAGCGCATCCTCCCCGCTCCCACGTGCCAGCGGAGACCCCAGAGCCGCCCTCACTGCGGCAGCGCCTGGCGGCCGCCAGCCACAAGCAGCCAGCTGGTGGGACCGCGGGAGCCCCAGCCACCCCGGGACCCCTGACCCCCGGGTGGGTTCAGGACAGGGGATGCTGCCAGAGCGGAGGGGTGGGCTTATTGTGGGAGAATCCCAGGGGAGACGCCACCGTGGCCAAATCCCGCCGCGAGGCAGGTGGGAGGCTGGAGCTCTCAGCGAGCTCGAGGCAGGGGCGAGGGCGGCGATGGGGAGGGTGCGCAACCTCCCCAGCCCGGCAGGCAGACCCCTCGGCGGGGTGACTGGCCCGGCCGCGGTGACCCGCAGCTTCAGGACAGGCTGTTCGTGCCACAGAGCTCGGTTTGCTTAATAACAGGCATTGAATTGAATGTGCTTTTTGTGCGGTTCCCTGCTGACACCAGACATTGGCTTGTGTGATGAAAGACCTCTGCTCCCCCCAGCCCAGCACCCCACGACTTCCTCCCCAGACCATCCCCTGGAAAGGTTCCCGTCCCCCCCCAGAAGCTCCTGGGGGGTATCGGGGCACAGGAAGAGTGAAGGTGGCCTTTGGGCCCCCATCTCACCCATCCCTGCAAGAGTTCTCCCCAAAGTGCGGCCACGGTCCCCGGAGGACCATGGCACTACGGATGGGGTCACGAGCGGGATGCGTAGCCGGGGGTCACCATGGCAGGAGTGGGGCCGCGGGCGCGGGGTGGGCTGTGTGCCAGCAGCTCCCCGCTCCTGCGTCCCCCGGAGCAGGGCTGGGCTGGGCGGGGGACGGCCGGGCACCTCTGCGTCTGCGGGTGGCCGCTGCCTGAAGAGCCGTCCGCGCCTGCGTCCTGCCACCCTCTGCTCCCCAGCTCTCCGCCACCCGGGGCCTCTCCCACCCCAGCCGAGAGCCTTGGGGACGGGCTCTCTGGGCGCCAAGGCTCCTTCTTCTGCGGGACTCCCGTCCCCGGGGGACACGGCAGACCGGAGCCCGTGGTGAGCGCCTCTGCCCCGGCCCTGCTCGGCCTCTTCGCCCAGCCCCAGCACCTGGGCACCCTGGGGGGCTGCAAGCTCTGCTGAAACCCAGAGGCTGCTGGGGCTGCAAGATCCTCGCTTAGATGCCCGAGCAGGATTTTTTTCTTCCCAAAGCTTGTCTCGTGCTTGTAGCGGCGGGTAACTGCGTAGGCAGGGACGGAGGGGTCCAGGCATGGCTGCGGGCAGTGGGTCAGGAGGGGGGTCCTGGCAGATCTGCGCTCCCAGTGCCCCCGGAGCAAGGACCTTGCGGTCGAGTGGAAGAGCAAGCCTCACCACCCTGTTCAAACCAAGCGTCTTCTGGCTGGACATCAGGCTGGAGGAACAGCCGTGGGCTGGAGGTGCTGGGAGAGGGACACATGGAGAGGAAGCAAGGAGAAGGGACACGGCACGCGAAGAGTTAAAGGTGTCCTTCCCACCAGCATACGCCGTGTGCCAATCCTCCCAGCCATGTGTTTGAAATCCTTTCTGCTATCTCCTGAAAATATTTACAGTACACGCAGATAAATTAGCTGTAGCGCTTATTACGTCTCCCTGGAAATATATACAGCAGTTAAAGATGTTTAAAAAAAATAGCCGAAAGCCGTCTCTTTACTATATCTGGAAGATATTTCACAGTACAGGGAATTTACAGGGCTGGGTGGTGGGGAAATCACATTTATTTTCACTCGAGTAGAGAAAGTTAAAGGACCCTTCACTGGAGTTTATTTTCATCTCTACTTATGAGACGAGGAGCCAAGGTTGGCTTGGAGCGAGCCGGCCCGCCGAGGTGGGCGTGCAGGGCAGCTTGGGGTAGGGTGGGGATGGAGACCAGGAGCCTGGTGGCACCACGATCTCCCAGACACACGTGGGTAGGGCCCGGCGGCGCGGACGCAGACCCCTCACGCCAGCGCCGCCGGGCGTGCTGCCTGATGGACCTTTGGCTGTGCCTCCAGGCGAAACGGGCGGTGTGGAGTTTGGGGATGCTGTCGCCGGGTGCCCATGGAGGTTCAGAGGATGGGACACCGCTGGTAGTCCAGGCTGCCTGGTCCGGGGTGGGAGGGCTCTCCTCCTGCCGGGGGGGGATCTCGGCTGATCCTGCTCCTCACAGATCTTCTCCCACAAAAGATGTGCCTGTCCCGTTGCTCCCGAGCACACATTTCTGAGAGCACTGAAAGTGTCCAGAGCCCCCGCGGTGCCATCAGAAGATCAATGTCCTCCACACACATCTCCTTGGACAAAGCAGCCTGAGACATTGCTCCAACTCCCAGTGCCAGTCCAAGTCAAGAAGCTCCACCAGGGCAAGGTGATGAGGGCATCATCACACCCAACGGCCACTTTCTTGGCTCTTGTTTGCCCAAGAAAAGCAAAAGCCAGTATCACCTCCATGCACAACTTTCTTAACAGCTTCCAGAGAAAATAAAGGTGATCTTTAAACCCACAGCAGAGGCACCAGCTGTCACAGACTCTCCCCATCTCCAGACTTCAAGGTTGACTCTCCTCAAATGTCCTTTCCAGAAGTCCCCAGCTCTCCATGCTGGGGTGAAAGGGCTGTGGTGGAACATCTCCACTTCTTGGTCAGCTCCTGTAGGCAATATCATTGTGTCTGGTGAAAGCTCGTTGATTGAATAGCTCTCTTCCTGTCTTTTCTGACTTCTCCCTTGGCTGAGGTACCCTATGGTGAAGACACCTGCCAGCTAGGAATCAAAGACCGAGGTCCTCAAATGCACTCATTGACTCGCGGTCACTGACCCAACATTAGATGACAATGTCTTCTGGGCCACTGGCATCAAGATCTGGAATGGAGCTGCTGGCCTTGACGTAAAAGGCTTTGGGAAGCCATTTGCTAATTCCCCTGAGTCACCCGCTCCCTCTGGCTGTTTTGAAATTCATATCTAATGAGTGGTTTGGGTGAAGGAATTCTGCAAAGATGCAAACAATTCCTTTGCCAAAATAAATGGAGCCAGAGCCCGGCTTATAAACATATAAATCACTTCTAGTTTTTAGCTTGCAAACAAGATACTTATTTCTTCGTACAGATTTGGGGGAGAGCAGGAGGCAGGAGGAGGAGAGGGGGGAGCCAACTGAAGCTCCCCTCCAAAGGCAGCCCAAGCCTTCCTGGGAGCGGAGCATGGGGCACCAGCCACCCTCCAGAGAAGTCTTGAGGAGGAAGGAACGTCCTCCAGAAAGTCCTCCAGAAAGTCTCCAGGAGTCTCCAGGAGGGAGGAAAGTTGGGCTCTCCACCAGCTTTTTAGGTTATTGGCTCCTCAAACAAAAATCTGCAGCAAATTAACTCAACCAATTCTTAATTTTCTCTCCAAGTGAGGGATGCCATGTCCTGGGCCAGGCAGGGAGGGGAAACATCCTTGGAGTTGAAGGACATTGCACAGAGGACAACTTAACCATGCTGCACAGGGCTGGCTAAACGTGCACGCTTTGCCGTGCACGTGCTCCACAAAGGTCAGCCGTGGGACTGGGGGAAAACGGTGTAAATCACCCAAAACAAGGTCAAGCATAGCATGTCCCTGGCACGGCGAGCAGAGGATGGAGCTCACCTGGCTGCAGGCTCCCGCACGTCACTCCCCTGACACCCACGCCGCTGGTGGGGTCCGGCACCCCGGCATACGGGTGGCCCTTCGCTTTGGCGGCCGTTTGCCCTGGAGCTGGGAGGTGGCAAACCTGCACCCCGGGACGGGAGCTGCTCCCATGGAAGAGGTTTGCACCGAGCTTGTGCAAACCGCATTTTTTCCCAAATAAAGTGTTCTAGCTTGGTCAAATTTGAGCATATTCCAGGGACACAAGACGAATCTCAGCCTCTCTTCCCTCCCTACTTGCCAAATTGCTTCAAAGGCAGAATTTTAAAACAAAATAAGGACAAATGCTTTATTTTTCCTTACCCCCATTCTTGGAAAGAGCCACGCTCTCCAGCTGAAATTTTCCCCCAAAATTTAACCGGATGCCGCAACACACCCTGCAAAAAATTGCCACCCAGCCTGGGATGGTTTGGCAAGGCTGGCAGCAGCTGCAGGCAGGGTTTTGCAGAAGGAAGCACAGAGCATCCTTAAAAGTAGGGGGGCACCTCCGGCTCCCCACCCCGGGCACACGGAGCCCGTCTGCAGCACGCTCAGAGTGCAGGCACTTTATTTATAGGACAGCGAGGATGTGCCTCGGTCTTCCAGGGGCTCTTTCCCCTTTTTTTCCCCGCAAGCCTGCGGAAGCCAGCCAGATAACCAGAGCCGTTCCTCACTTTCACAGCAGATAAGCTAATTGTCGGATGTGCCCTTTGAGATAAGCAGAGCCTGGGTTTACGAGGGAACATGTGTTCTCGGGAAACGCCGTCACCCAGCAGCGATGCGTGTGATAACCCGAGGACGTGCGGGCTCCCTCCCCGGGGAAACGGGGTGTCCCTTGGCCGCGGGACCTCGGGGGCAGCAGCCTTGGGCCACAGAGGCGTGTTTTTGAGGGGGGGATGTTCCCCCGCTTCCCTTCTCCGTTGCTGCTGCGCGAGGCAATGTCGCGGCGCGGAGCACTGCCAGGTCCTCCCAGAGGGAGAGACCCGGCCCGTTGGATGCTTTGCAGCTCAGCAGAAAGTTTAACGCCTGTTGAAACCCACAAGAGAAATGGCAGTGAGCTTAGGAGGGGTCAGGCCAGGCTGGTGGTGACGAGGGAGGGTTCCCTGGCCGCACCGGTGGGTGCCCGAAGCACGAATGCAGGCAGGAGGGTATTTCCCTCCGGTCCCTGCAGATCCGTATGGCTCCATCACCGGTGTGGCAATGGTTGAGCACTGGTTTGCACTGGGGGAAGCTGAGGCACCAGCGGCTCAGTCCTGACAGAGCTGGGGGGGGAGGGCAGAGCTGTGGGTGACCCCACAGGTGGGTCACTGATGGGCTCCTCTCCTCTAGCCAAAAATCTCCAGAGAGGGCCTGTCGCCCACGCACAGCCTCCACACCAAGGCTGGGGCCAGGCTTCCCGAATTTCTCAGGAATGTCAAATCCAGGGGACCCCTTGGGGGCCGTTTCCCCTGCCCCAGCCTGCCCTGACTGCAGCCAGCCCGTTTGGGAGCGGTCACGTCCTCGACTCCCTGCTGACGGGGATGTCAGAGGCTCCCACCGCACGCGGGTGGGGCTCACCCCGACGCGCAAGCTGCGCCGTGCCGGCAGGAGCGCGCGCCGCCCGAGGGATCGGCACCGACACCCCTCCCGCTCAGGGTCCCCAGCCTCCCCTGGCACGGGGGAGAGCAGCCGCGCTCCTCCGGGGCCGCGCTCGCACGCCGGGACTGAAAGGCAGGGCCAGGGCGCCGGGGCGGCCTGAGCCAGCGCGGCCCCGGCCCCCGCGCCCGTGCTCGGAGGGCGCGCGGGAGGGGGCTGCAGGAGCTGATCGGCTTCTCTGCCCCACAGGAAACCGCCTTTGCTGAGGCCTCGACCTCCCGCCTGGCTGCTCAGGCATCAGCCCTGCTGTCCCCACCAGCACCTCCCAGCCTGCCCAGTGTGGCTCCCGGTACTGGGGATGCTCTGTCCTGTCTGGCTCCCAGCGCTGTGGATGGACTATCCAGTCAATCTCCCAGTGCTGGGGATGCTCTGGTCAGACCAACTCCCAGTGACAGGGATGCTCAGTCCAGTCCAGCTCCCAGCGCCGGGGATGCTCAGTCCAGTCCAGCTCCCAGCACCGGGGATGCTCAGTACAGTCCAGCTCCCAGCGCCAGGGATGCTCCATCCAGTCCAGCTCCCAGTGCCGGGGATGCTCAGTCCAGTCCAGCTCCCAGCGCCAGGGATGCTCCATCCAGTCCAGCTCCCAGTGCCGGGGATGCTCAGTCCAGTCCAGCTCCCAGCGCCGGGGGTGCGCAGCGCAATATGGCTTCCGTTGCTGGGGATGCTCCATCCAGTCCAGCCCGCAGTGCCACCACCCACAGCCGCACCTGCAGGAGCTGCACAGCAAAGCCACCCACACCCCGCGATCCCACCATCCCCACCCGAGCTGCTCCCCGGGGCCGCGGCACGGCCGCGCTCCCTCGCCCCCCCGGCGGGCGAGCCACCCTCGCTGGGCTGCCCCTTCCCTCCCTCCCCCGAACAGCCATCACTCACCAGGCTTTGATTACGGCCACAAAGGAGCCTTGGAGGAACCACAGGGAAGCTGCAGGGAGGCAGGCAGATGATGAAAGAGCTGTCAAATGGGATTAAACAGGAACCGTCTCCCCTACTGCTGGGCAGCGGGAAGGGGGACAGATTGTACTGGATTGTAACGCGGGAGCCCTCCCGCTGCTGGAGCCTGCCAGGCCCGTCCTCCCGCGCGCTGCCGGCCGGCCGTGCCCGCCAGCGGGCAGCGGGACAGCCGGGCAGCGGTCCCCGGCTGGGAGACGGCGGCGGGCGGTGGACGGCGGCTCTTCACACCAGCGCCCGCTTCCCACAGTGTCACCCTGGCGAGACCCCCCCCACCCTCTCGTGGGCTGAGGGAGCCGTCCCCCGAGTTCCCAGGCACCGCGACCCCCAGGGGTTTGGACGGAGGCTCCAGCCTCCTGCAGCTGGTGATGTCCCCTTGTCCCACCGGCCAGCACGGCCCTCGCCTCCCCTGCCGGCCGGTCCCCAGGGGGAGATGGTCTGGGGACACCCCACTTGCAGCATCCTTCTTGCCAGTCCTTGGGTGGAAACTCCCTTTTTCCTTGCCTGGCCCCCAGGCAGAGCATCGGAGAGGTGGGGAAGAGGCAGCCGTGCTTTCTTGTAGCACAGGGACAACGCCGGCGCTGCCCGGGGACACTCCGCAGGTCCCCAGGGATGCGGGTGCTGCTCGCCCCACCGGGCAGACCCCCGGGCGCAGGGTGAGCCCTGCGGGCTCTGCCTTTCCACGCACCCTGCTGCTGACCCCCGAGCAGCACAGCGAGCGGGGCACAGGGTGCCGCGGCCCGCGGAGCCGTCCCATGCACGGCACGGCCGTGTTGGGGCTTGCCCAGGGGTGTGCAGCACTGGGATCGGGGCACGTGGCCGGTGAAACACCCGGGTGCTGGCACGTCCCCGGCGGCTGAGCCGCGCTGCCACCGGTGCCCTGGGGCTGCCCCCGCTCCCTGCTGCTGCTCCAGCTCTGCCTTCACCCTCCGTCCTGCCCGTGGGACAGAGTGGCCCCGGTGGGCACGGCGGCTTTGGGAGCCCGCTGGGGCTGCTGCTGCCCGAGATCCCAACAAGCTGCTCATACAGGATCTGAAGACCAGCATCGCTGGGGCCATCCCAGCGTGGGAGCAGGTCAGGGGTCCAGCAGACCCCGGCCAAGAAGCCTTCCGCCAAAACTGGGGCTGCCCTGGCATGGCCGGGCATCTCCTTATTCCTTCCGCGTCTCCCAGTTTTCGGGTGCTCTGACATCCCCGCACAGGGCTGTTCTCCGCCACAGTGGGTGATGCAGCGGGGCAGACCCTTCCCCCTGGCCGTGCGGAGCCAGAGGCTGGGAGCACTGGGATGGGCACCGGCAGGGCTGGCTCCCCGCAGGCAGGGGGACAGGCAGGGGGACAGGCAGGGAGACCCCATCCTTGGCTTTCCGGGCACCCAGGCAGCAAGGCCCTTGGGGAGCCCGTACCAGCCCGCCGCCTCCCCATCCCAGCACCGCGCGGGAGCCCCCAGCCGGGCGCTCGCAGGCGGACCCCCCCGGCCCCCCGAGCGCCAAGTCCTCACCACCCACTCCGCCAGCAGCAGCTCCAGTTTCTCACAGCACCCTCTTTTCTGAGCCATTCGTCACGGCCCCCAGCACAAAAGCCAGGGAGAGAAAGAAACAAGGAGTAGGAAAAGGAAGGAAGATAAAAAAAAAAAAAATAGAGAAAGGGAGCAAGAAGGAAAGAAAGAGGGAGGACAAGGCGTGAAAAGAGCCAGGTCTGTCGCCGAGAGGGGAGGAGGGGAAATTATGAAATAAATGAAGCACCTCGGCGGTTCGGGGGGCACTGGAAGACAGCCCGACCACGGCTGAATTTTAAACGCCTGCCGCACAATCGCTCCCATTTTGCAAAGAGAGGAAGCTGTGTCCAAAGACCCTCATGTTTATTCATGAGGAGCCTCGCTGGCCCCTCCCACCCTATTGTCTGGGGGTATTTATTTGGGGGCATCTGTCTGGCCCGATGAATGGTGGAGGGGTAATAAATGGGATGGTGGGGCCGGGGAGGGGAGCCGGCGCAGCCCAGCCGGGCGGTGGGCTGCCCTGTCTCCCGACCCCCTTCCCACTCCTCCCCTCGGCCCCATGCCACCTGGGCGGTGTTTCTGCCCCCCGCGCTGCCCCCAGCCCCCAAGGGACTGCAGGCGGGGCTCCCCACAGACCCACGGCAGCCCGGGGGTGGTGGGGCGAGGGGAGCGGGGACGGGTCTGGAGGGGCAAAGCCGGGGGGTGCTGGAGCTGCGGGCTGCTGGAGGCCAGGGGAGCGAAGGGTGGGCGTCCCCAGGGCGCCAGCGGCAGCAAAGCCAGGACAGGAGCACGGCACGCCACCCAGAGCGGCGACTGGCCCCTCCACGGGCGGCAAGGAAGAGCGGGCAGCTCCCAAGGGGCAGGCAGGGCTGGTTCAGGAAAAGGAGGACCCGCTTCACCCACACAGAAGGGCAGGAGGCTCATCAGGGACTGGGTGGGCAGCTTGCAATGGGGAGACCCGCGTCCCACGTCTGCTGGGCCAGGTCACCACTCTCCTTCCTCTCCTGACGGAGAGGAGCAGCTTCCTCCGGTGGAAACGCCTCCTCATCCTCCATCGGTGGGACACGGTTCTCGTGGGGAACAAGGACGAGCTGCACATCAACACTAGCCTTGGTCATGTCAAGGGGCTCAGGCACTTCAGAGCCCAGAAGCATGACGCTGGGGTGTCCTGGGGACATGGGCACCCATGGGGCACAGCAGATGCCGGTCGGCCTGGCTCTGTGGGAAGGACATCGCACCAGAGAAACCCAGCAGCTCTCCCGCCAGCGGGGCTGGTGGAGGTGTGGGGAGAGAGCGGCTGAGCTGATGCAGCCAGCTTGGCTTTCTCCACCACAGCCTTGTCTTCACCTTGTGCTCAAGGGGGCTGGTGTCCAGCCCGACCCTTGCCCAGGGAACGCCTGCGGGACACAGGAGCGATGACGGTTTTGCAGACAAAGTCATTACAAGATCACCCAGCTGGAAGCTGGAGCTCATCAAATTCAACCTTGAAATAGAAGTTACAGCCTTGCAGCTGCCAAGAAGAGGAGCAAAGGAAGGAGGTGGCTCTCGATGGCACAGGCACAAGATTGACTTCCCAAGCACACGCTGTCACCCAGATGCGGGCAGAGCCGGCACAATGCGGGGAGGGGACCAGGGCTGCCCGATGGCCACCTCCACCGCGGCAGCAAAGTCCAGGTGGACACTCCTGCCCGGGCACCGGGCACTTGAGGAGGGTTGGGAGGCGCTGGGCAGGGAGAGCAGCCGGGAAGAGCCAGCCTGGCCAGCAGCTCGGGGAGCAGATGGTGCAGTCGGCAGGGGAGCGCAGACACCTCCCGACGTGGGCCGGGAGCCAGGGCGATGGCGCAGCTCCCCACCGGCACCCGTGGGCTCTGCTGGGACAGGGAGGCAGCCGGGCGAGCGGGCTCCCCACACCCCATCTCCCCCCTCCGAACACGGGTGTCCTTGCTCCTGCGTGGGAGCAAGCATTGCGTCGGCCCACGTGCACACCCTGCGTGCGGCGGTCGGCAGGAAGATGTCGGAGCCATGCCTCCATCTCGGTCGCTGGCAGAAGCTGGCTCAGCAGTTTGCTTGTGAGTTCTATCCAGGAAAGTATTTTTGGAAGGGCATTAGGTTATTGGCATAAAAGTCGCCTCATAGCCATGTAAGCCCAAGCACAGCTGCCAGCTGCACTTGCCTGATCCCTCCCATTCCCAAACCTCAGCAGAAAAGCTCCGGAGTCACAGCTGGTGATCCCCAGGTCCCTTCTCCCTCTGACCCTGCATTGTATGGCTTCTGCCTTGCCTCCTCCCCATGTCCCTGTGCCGGTTTGTATCCCACCCAAGACAAGGTCTCCAGCAAGTTTTGGGACTGCGTGGGCTCCACGCAGGTCCCTCTGGGACAAGTCCCTCAGGGAGAGCCACGCAGGGAAGCGGATCTTCAGGAGACCAGGTGGGGGCCAGGAGGTCCCCTCGCCACTGGCCTTGGGACAGCAGCGTTGAGACGGACCAGTCCAGCGGCGCTGCTGAGGATCCTGCTTTCAGCAAAGTTATTGAACACTTGTAACCACCAACCCCAGGACTCTGCCACTAGACCTTCACCTTCTCCTGGCCTGGGTGACACCACGCACCCTGGGAGGAAGGGCAGGAGGAGGCGGTGGGGAAAGAAATCGATGGGAAAACCAACCTGAACTTCAGCCCAGCAAAATCAAACACCTCCTGAGCCAGAGGGAACAGGGAAGTGATGTGATGAGCTGGCAGCCTCCAAAATCCTATCTCCTCCCCGCTCAGGTGCCACAGAAGAGGGCATGCGCGGGGAAGATTACCACAGGCAAGAGAAGTCGGTGACCAGATAAGCTCCTCGCCCTCTCGCACGCCAGCCGGCCCACATCCCTATGCCGCTGGCAGAATGTTTTCCGCGCCCTCTGTGTTTTGGAGACCTCACTTCCCACTAATGAGATGCTTCCTAGGTTGTAATTCGGACAAGTTGGCTTTGGTTGAGAGAAAACCAGAAGGAAAATCCTCCCAGTCTTTCCGGCTTCTGTAATTGAATGCAAATTGCTCGGTAAATATCTGCAGCCAAACACCCCCGCGGCCACGGAGCGGAGGAAGGAGTGCCGTGCTCCAGCGGGGATGGTTCCTACCGCGGGGTGATTTTTCCGGCATGCACGCTTGGCTCTTCATGACAAAGGGAGAGAGCTGGAGGGCACATCCCCAGCCAGCATCAGCTTTGCTTCACGGAGGTGATGACAGGGTGGACAGCACATGTGCGGGAGGCTGTGATCCTCCCGCTGCCCGTTGTTGCCAGCCCTCCCTGCCTGCCGGCCCTGTGTCCCATGGGGTCCGGAGGTCCCTGCGGGGAGGGCAGCGTGGTGAGGCAGGGCAGTGCCCCGGCCAGGAGGGATGCTCCTCGGATTGGGAGACGAGCTGGGTGGAGGCAGGGAGGGCAAGAGGGAAGAGACACGGGAGCTGAGACCGCCACGCCGGAGCTGCCTTACGTGTCACGAGCCGTTTGGGCACGGGGGGGCCTGATGAGCCCCAGAGCCACTGGAGCCACAGCCAGGCTTCGGGCACTGCCCTGCCCGGGGCCGCAGCCGCTGCCAGCAGCCCCTGGCAGGGGCACCTCGCTGCAAGCGGCGGGTCATCTCTGATGCTGCATCCGAGGCTCAGGGGTGCCTTGTCACCCCCTCCATGGCCACAGGGTGCAGGACAGTGTCCGGGCTGGGCTCCACCTGCCCTTGGGGAGAGGGAACGGCCCCAGAGCGGCGCTGGTCCCTGCTCTCACCCACCACCCGTGGAGAAAGAAACCCACCCTGTCTCATCCAGCCTTTGGCCTCAGGCCAGTCACCCACCCATCCCCCATCACTCAACACCTCCTGACAGTGGGGAAGAAGCATCTTCAACAGCCCGGCATGACCCACTGGCACTGTGCAAACAGTGTACGCATGCAAAGCTGTGAAGACCTCTGTGTGCAGAGACAGACACGTGCGATAAGATCCACGGCTACACAAACACGCTCCCGGGGAGATATTTAATCGGGCAAGGGGAACAGCCCCAGATGCCCAAACTCGCTAACAGACAGATGCAAACATTGAGCGAGACACCTGGAGCCCACGACATGTGCATACACACAGCCAGACACATCCGTACACAATACCTCATTAAACATGGGCAGTGTACAGCCCCAGATTAGGTCTGGCTGGGCTGCGGGCACCCGGCCAGGCTGGGATCAGGGTTCAACTTCAGCTTTGACAAGTCCTGAAGTCTCACGAGCTGTTCTCATGGGATTCACGTCTCCCTGGACCATCAGCGGGCACAGAGGGGCAGCCCTGGACTAGAACAGGGGGTGAAAATGCTAAAGCTCATCAGGTCCTAAAAGCAGGTTCAGATCTGGACCTGTTGTGGTTGCCCCTGTGGATGCCCCATCACTGGAGTGCTCAGGGTCAGATTGGACAGGGCTCCGGGCAGCCTCCTCCAGAGAAAGATTTCCAGGGAGGACGGACTAGATGATCCTCAAAAGTCTCTTCCGACCCAAGCTGTTCTCCGATCTTATGACCTAGGGATGGAGTCGGCTTCAGCCCGAGGCTCCCGCTCCTGGGACCATCGTGGCACCAGAGGCCGGGCCGGGGGACGGGCATCCCCTCCCGGGCCGGGACGCGCCACCCCCGGCTGCCGCGGCTGGTCCCCGCGACCCCCGGCCGCTCCGTCCCGCGGCCGCTGCTGCCACCTCTCCGCGCTGCGGAGAAGCACAGCCCGGCCCCGGCTCCCGCAGCCCTGCGGGGCTTTCCCGGGGCCGGGAGGGGCGGCTGCGGTGGCGGGTCCCGGCAGGGTACAGCCCGTGCTGCCGGCTCGAGGTGTCTTGCCAGGTCGTTGTAAGTGCATCACGGCAAGAAATAACCCATTTTTTGCTTTGTCGTTGCTCCGAAGCGACGTGCGGGACGGCGCGGCGATAAAGGCTCTCGGCTTCTCCCGCCCCGAGCTCGCTGCCTGGGAGGCAGGTTGCCCGTCAGCAGCTAAAACGCCTTCAAAGGTCCCTCCTCCCCCTGACATCCACACCACTTGCTTCGTGGGCTCCAGCGAGGTGGGTCCCTCCCCTGCTCCCGCTCCCCACGTGTCCCTCTTGCCCCACGCCAGCAGCGCTCCTGGTCCCACTCGCAGCCCTGCTCTGGCAACACGCCTGAGACCCCTGTGCCCGGCCCTTCTCCCCAGCGCAACAGCCCCTTCTCCCCTCCTCAAACCCGGAGGACCCCTGCACCACCCCGAGCCCGGCGCCTCGGGTGGGATGCGCTCGCTGTGCTGTGCTTCCCACCTCCAAGGGCCGATGGGCCCCGCAGTGACCGGCAGGTCCCCACAGAGGACCGGGCCAGGCAGGGGAGGTCGGGCACGGGCAGCGCACCACGCGGGTGTGGCTGCCTGCAGCATCCTCTGCCCGCAGTGCAGCTCTCTGCACTCCCGCGTGGGACACCACGGCTGTCTGAGGGCAGCCCAGCCAGCAGCCGGTAGAATGGGGTTTGGGACAGGCCGTTAAGTGGCTGTTTGGGGTCTGGAGGCCAACAGGCCCAGCAGGACGTCCAAGCATAGGTGCTGGGCATCCTCATGGACGGAGACAGGTCATGCTCCATGAACATGGGTGACAGTTCCCCGTTTCCTGTCGGGATAGGCAATGGACTTGAGCAAGTCATCCTCAGATGTACCACAGGCACGGAGCAGCGGTTCCTTCTCCACATCACTTCTGAGCACAACCATCAGCTCTAAGCAATGTCGCTCCCTCCAAATGCCAGATGGACTTCAAACCCCATACGGGCATCCTGGAGAGAGGGGAGGCCAGAACGTCCCCCGAAACCAAACCTCCAGAGCCGGGCCTGGGAAAGAGGAACGCTTCACATCTTCATTGTGTCACCAAGTCCTCAGCAGTACATAGCAACAGGGAAACACAATTATTGAGACAAATGCAGCTGCCTCCCACATGAAGGAAAAAGAACTGGTCAAAGCCGGGAAGCTCAGGAGGGGGGAAGGAGAAAATTTTCATAAAATACTCTTTTTTAAACGACAGCGGTGCTAAATGCGCATTGCACACACGCACACACAAAACAAACAAACAAAAGCCCTAACACACACTGAGGTCCTCCAGCGATGCCTTGAACTGGTTTGTGGGAGGGCCTCCCTACAATGCCACCATCTCGATGGCCACCCCTCTCCTGCGTTGACAAAAGGCAGCGTCACACATGCCTGAAGAAGCTGGTCCCAGAGCCTGTTTGCTGTTCTTTCCATTGTTTCACTTTAATGAGTTGCTAGCGAGGGATGACCTTTCCCTCTCCCTCCTCAACAAAGAAGCGAATACATTTCTCAAAATCATGGGGGAAAAGAAAACATGTCAGAAAGCACGACGGCTGCAGAGCTACCAAACGTGCCTTCGACAAGAACCAAAGGAACTTCAGTGAGCCAGCACGACTGAAGAGGTGTGGTGACCGGGGGCATCAGGAGTGCTTCAGGCGGAGGGGATGATCCTGCGAGCCTGGGGCTGCAGGTGCAGTGCGCCCCGGGGGCTCAGGCTTTCACCACGACCTGCACAAAGCACGTCCCAAAGGTCTCCTCTGGGATGGGACTCCATCTACCAGCCAGCAAGTGGATTCATGCCCATCCCGAAGAGCTGGTGCCCCGGGAAAGAGCAAGACCTGCCCGTACTCACACACCAGAGCTGAAGCTCATGGGCTCCAGGTTCACAATGACCCCTCAGCCCCCATGTCTCCAATACCCCCCTCAGGTACAGCAGCAAAGGGCTTAGACCTCATTGACCCCGGCAGAGGGAAGCTCCAGCAGCATGGCCAGGTCCCTGCCCATCCCTGTGTCAGAAAGAAGGCAAAATCGTTAAACACTGAGGCCAGCGCAGCCCTAAATGTGCACTTCAGCCTGGATCTACCCTGCTTAACTTTAACATCTCCCCAGTTAATGGAGGAAGGCAGGTGGGTCCTGGCGAGTGCCCTGACCCGAGACTGACTACAAAGAGCTCTGAAGGTGCCTTCTTCACTATGGAGGAGATGCTGCTCCTCATTTTGGCACAGCGTGCACCACTGCTTCAGCTCTGGGACAACAGTGCTGAAGCACAAAGTCTTCTGTGGACCCAGTGAGACCAAAACAGGTCTGTGAGCGCTCCTGGCATCAGCTAACCAGGCCATCACTTCACCAAGCCTCCATGGCTCGGTTGTCCTAGACCTGCCCCAATGGCTGCTTCTCGCCAGCGGAGAGGGCCACAGCGGCTCTCAGACCCAGCAGCAGCTGATTTATTTTTAAGGGCCCTACCACCCCTTTTCCATGGCATCTCAGAGCTTTGGGAGGAGAGACAGTCCCAGCTATGCACTCGCTCAAGACACCTGCAACAGGGAGGGCTCCCTCCACCACCCGGCGCCGACAGGCTTTAGAAACGGGGCAGGTTTTCCTTCAGTCTGTTGCAAACCATATTGTGTATCAGCAGCTCCACCCAAACCCCTGCCAACGTCCAAACATCTGCAACTCCTTAGCATGTGGCATTCCCTTTCTGTATTTCATTGGTGTTGCTGGAGTTATCCTTCCTGCTCCCCGGCTGTGGCCTCGCATCCGCCGCCCAGCGCCTCGCCTGGACGCGGCGGCTGCTCACGGGTGGGTGTGCTGCATCCCGGCTCCGCGAGCGTTAACGCTTCCGAGCTGCGGGCACGCGAGCATCGGCTCCTGCCCTTGCGCGGTCCTCTTTTTTTTTTTTTTTTTTTTTTTTGGTGAGCTGGTTTTCTGTGAGTTTTGGAGATCTTGCAGAATGTTTAAGCTGCTGCTGCTCAGCGTGGAGCGGCACAACCTCTGTCAAAAGCTGGTGGAAAGAGTCAGAGGACCTTCTCCCCACCTTCTGTGCTCCTGGTGGCAGCAGCCAGCTCTTCCTCTCCCTCCCATCCTGCTGAGCTCCATCAGTCCCATGGAGGCTGGACATCCCCCCGATCCCCCCGCAGAAACACAGCCGCCGACCCCGCCGTACTCGTGCGAAAGCACCGTTCCTCGGCCCCGTGCACCACGCCGTGCCATGCGACGCCATGCCCGCAGCTAATCCCCTACTCCCTCCTCTCTCACCACTCTTCCTCCGCTAAGCAAATCCTCCTCAGAAATACCTTTTGCCCTGCTGACACCCGTGCTGGCTCGGGGAAGGGTAGAAACGTGCTGTTGCAGGTCGCCTGGGCTGCCCCAGCTGGAGCATGGCCAAGCACGGGGACCAGAGCCTGCCCTCCCCGGCCACACAGCAGGAGCACGGAGTCGGAAAAAATGACGTGGGAGGTTTTCCGTTGGAGGACACTCCTTCCCCGCGCAGTATTTGGGGCTGGAAAGCTCTCAGAAAGTGAAAGGGGTTGACACTTTTGCTGGCAGCGGAGTTCAGCAGGGGTCAGGGCTAATCCAAGCAGAGCCGGCGGGAGGGGAGGGAGGTGGCGAGGGGAGTCAAGCGTTGACGCGCTGAGAGGTAAAAGCTGTGTCAGACACTCCCAGGAGGGAGGAAACAAATGTATAATCAAAACAAAACCGGCTGGGGCTCGCGTGGTTGATGGTGGGTCTCCGGGGGGCTCGAATTCAGCAGTTCAGCTGCTGCGGGCAGCATGGTGGGGGAATGGGCTGGGGTGCTGCTGTCGGGGGCCGTAGACCACTCACCCACCTTGCAGGCAGCTGGGCATCTGCCTGGCCTCAAAAGCGTCAAGATGCCCAACAGCCCTCGGGTCAGCCTGCGGATGCTTAAGGGTCTTCTTAGGTCCCATCTCCAAGGGGTGGCTGGGCGGGAGCTCAGGCTGGCAGACACCCTGGGAATCGTGCTGGGACTGCCGTGGCATCCCAGAAACACTCCTGCTCCCCCACCCTGCCTTTGCACAAAGCTCCAGGCCCTGGAAATGCAGCCACCGAGCAAAGCTCACCACCCCAGCGGGAGCGGAGATTGGGAGCAACTCAACAAAACCCAAGCTGCCGCCCTCCGGGCAGCTCTCACCCCACCAGCCATGCGACGCTGCTCCCATCCTGCCTGGGGCTTTGCAGCGGTGCTGCCGGGGTGCCGGCGGTCCCCGCGGAACCGCCCCACTCGGCGCTGGGGTCAGGACAGGATCTGAGGTACCAGCACGCGTCTAGAGCAAAGGGGAGATCTTTGCCTGCCAGTACACGATTGACCCGACGTTGAGTCTCGGGCACAAGTCCAAGCCGTGTGATGATACTAAGCAGTGTCTGATAATAAAATCAGCACCAGACAGCAGAGCCCATTTGTTTCAGATCAAGGGGATTACCAAGATTTTTACAGGTTTGCTAACAAACAGTGGGGTATTTGTGTGGAGTTGTCCAGGCCAAATCCATCTTTCATCCAGAAGTCTCCCCGCAGCTCCGACACTGGGAACTGGGGGAGCTGAGCATCTGCTTTTTTCAGGCATGCCCTTCGTTCATCTAAACAGGATGCAGGACCGAAAAATACATCAAAATCTCTCATCAAAAGCTAGGCAGAATGCACGGTTATCTGGCACTTTTGAATGGCTTTATTTTGGGTTGTTTTTTTTTTAACTTGGGGGATGCATTATTAATTTCCAAAAAAATAAGAGTGCGTAGGCAACGTGATGTCAGGGGCACGCAGGTGCAGAAGGGCACGTGCACGGCCTCTTCCTCCAGGCAGGCAGGTCACAGCCCTGGGCAGTGTCCTGGGACGGGGTCTGCATCTGCAGTGTTGGAATTGATATGCCTCACCGAGCCCCCAGCCCTGACCCAGACATTATACTGGTCCCCAGCCTTGAGCCGGGACTGGGAACCCCAGGAAGCGAAACCCCAAAGGCAGGCTTCCCTTCAGCAGCACCCATTCATGGAAAATTAGCAGTCTGTGCAGGGACAAAACCTGCACAAGCAATCAGTCTGGGGCATTCTAGTTTCTTTTAATGTATCTTCAAGTTTCTGAGTCTTCAGACTATGCTAGTATCACGTTTCCAGGTTTTCTCCACAGAAAAAGGCTTTTCTCGGCAGCTCAAGCCCTCCTTTTCCTTGCCAGACCCCCCCCAGCACTGTGACTTGCAGAACTTGGTCCTTAGGGACATCTGGGACTCGGGGAGGACAATTTGGCGGAGCTGCAGCGCAAAGTGGCGGCATCCAGCTCTCCGACGGATCAACTGGAGGAGACGCCCGACGCACCAAGGGCTGTCTGAGTCGCACCACCGTCCCTTAAACCACTCCCTCTCCCAGTATCCCCAGTACCACTGATCAATCCAGGAGGAGATGCTGATGCTCTTGACGGGTACGTAGTCCGGGAGCAGCCCTGACCGGCTGCTTGGGCATGGCACGACGCCACGGGCTGGTGGAGCGCTGTAATTGCAATTTCTCCACCCAGACGGCCCCGGTTTTGAACCGCCACGGAGCCTCTCGCCGCGGCCGCCTCCCCCCCGCCCCCGGGGGGGGGCTACGGCCCTTTCACGGGCGGGGACTGACGGCACCGGGGGGTCCCGAGCCCGGCAGGGACCTTCGCCCGCTCGACGGCAGGACGTGGTGGGATGGAGGGGTGCCTCAGGGGAGCGGGGTCTGGCTGGGGACCAAAGGCAGGAGCAGCCACCCCCGGGAGGGCTCTGAGATGGGGGCAGAGGGGATCTGACGCAGAGGGGGATGGGCGGGGGGCATCGTGCACCGACCTGCCGGCTAGCTGCCTCGCCGGGGCTCGACACCCCCGCAGGGCTCAACGCAGCGTCTCCCACTTGCCCCACGGACCGCTGGCATGGGGTGTGCGGGGTCCCTGTCCCCCCATGCCCAAACCGGCAGAGGCCCCTCCTGGCACAGCTCTTGGGGACCCCCCCCCGCCAGCACAAGCCCGTCCCCCACGAAGAGCGTGGCAGAGCCAAGGCTGCCAACGGCACAGCATCTGAGGGGTTAAGAAAACCCAACCTGCCACAAGAGATTTGAGCAGAAACTCCACTAGAGACCTTGAAATCCTGTTAATTGATGCCACACATGTGCTGCATTTAACCTCTGCCCTTTGCTGTAATAGTTTACACAAGTGGCACGAAGGCCGATGTCTCCCGATGCGCGGGGGCGGTCTGCGCGAGCCCGAACCCGCCGCGATCGCGCCGGGCACCCTCCGAGCGAGGGTGACCCCCTTGGCGCCGAGCTCCCCCGTCCCGCAGGTGCTGGCGAGCCCTGCGCCAGGCGCTTCAGCCCGCAAGCGCTTGCGCAGGGATCGGTCGCTGTTTGAGGGCAAGTCCTGGGCAAAGGAAGGGTTCGCGTGTAATTATTCAGCTGTTTGCAATGAAACCCTTGCCACGGTCCCTGGGGTGGACGCAAGTCCTTCCAGCTGGTGCCCAGGCCGGGGGGGGGCCCGTCCCGCTGGGTCTCACCCAGGGGTGGGGAGAGGGGCCCCTGCAGCTCGTGGTTAACACCAAGGGTGTGGGACCAGCGTCTTCCCGGCCCTGCCGATGCGAGGTTTGTTCTTTATCACTTGGGAAAGAAACTGTGGAGTCAAGACTGAAAAACAAAGACAAGACAGAAGAGTTATGGCCATTGTTAACCCCTATTATAGCCAAGCAAAGGACACAGTAAACGATTCCTCCTGGGTTTATCCATCTTAAAAACAGCGGAATAGGCAAAAATTTTAAAAAGAACCTTGTAGCTCCTACCAGGTATGGGTTTGCTTCAAATCAGCTTGTTTCCTCCACTGCCCAGGCTTTGGGGGTGGACACAAGAGAGGTTTGCTCTGGCAGCGGGGCCCTGGGTCCCCAGAGAAGGTCGCCAGGACAAGGCAGGAGACACCAGGACTTGCTGCCGCTGGGGAAGGTGCCGGGGCCACGGGGACTTGCAGAGTTACCGGTGATGATGCTCTGCGTGCTTGCTCCTCAGCCTCAGGAGCTGACACCTCACGCAGGACGACGGTTAACACAGGAGCCATTGCAGTGGGAGCCAAACCCCAGCTGACATGTTGGCAGGTACGTGGTGAGTCCACCAGACTCCCCAGGCTGGGTCAGTCAAGATGCAGCACTCTTGGGTCACCAGGGCCGTGCCAGCACCAGGAGCAGCCCATCAGCCTTCCAGCCATGAAGTATGCTTATTATACCTTTATACCTATTATACTTATTTCATGGTAAAGTTAACCATGAAATAAGTGATCTGCTCTTGCACAACCCAGAGGTAGATTTATACCATGTCTTTTTTCATCGCCACCGTTATTACCACCCTACCTTCACCAATCAAGTAATTCAGGGCCATGACCACGGTCTCAGACGAAGAAGGAGCTGACACTGCTCCATGTATTCAAGTGCAATAGCAGCCCTCGACGTTCGGCGCTGGTGGAGGTAAGAGCTTCTGGATGCAGGAGAGCAAGTATTATTATTATTTACTCTCATTACTACTCATCCAACAGCTCCCAGGAAAATCCCTTCTGGTCGAGCCGCAGGGCAGGGAGAAGCTGCACCCCACAATGAGCACCTGGCTGCCAGGGCTGAGATTCGCTCCAGCCCACAACCGCCTCTCACTCACAAACCCTCCGTCAAAGACAACTCCTAAAGGTTCCCCTTCACATTCATACCGAAAGATGCAAACCAGAACGTCAGTTCAAAAGCATTCGTTTTTCTTTCTCTTGGAAAGATTACGAAGAGTTTTCAGATCTCCTTTCGCTGCTTCCGCCTTCCCTCCACAGACTGTGGGGGACTGGCACGGAGAACCCTGACGCTGGCGGAAGAGAACCGACCCCTCCGTGTTCTTCCAAGCAGCTGTAATTTAAACCCAGTCACGCTGAAGGTCCTATTGTATTTCGGAATATTTGTGATCAACCAAGCACCTGTCAGTCAAAACATTTGTGGGCCCAAGGGAGGACTGTCCTGGGCGACGCAGCGGGTGCCAGGCAAGGCGCGACAGCGCGAGGGGTTTCTCAGAGATGCCTTGGACCAGCCCACCGCCCGTGACAAAGCCAGATCTCTCGAGGGACCAGCGCCCGTCACGTTAAAGGCTGGATCTTCAGCGGCTCCTGCTTGGAAGCGTGTGACCAAGTGCTGGGCAGCGGCGGCGCAGGGGGCTGCCGGGGTCCCGCGGGCACGGGACCTCTCGCCGGCACCGCCTCCGGCTGGGAACCATTTGAGAAGAGCCGCCAGCGCTGCTCGCCTTTGTCATCACGAGAGGGAGACCAAGCGGAGAACCTCACCCCGTGCCGGTCAGCCAGGCCCTTGTTTTATCTTCAGATGTTCCTGCACGCAGCCATTAAAACTGCCCAGCCAATATCCCAGAGACGATTCTCTTTGAACGGCCGCTTTGTCTGGTAACTTTATTTACACTTTTGATGCCAATGTTTATCCACTCTTTAAAAAGCTATTCAGAGCGTCTCCCAAATTAACTTCAGATGTGAGAGCAATGGGAACATTCCCTACATCATATTTCATACACTTTCGTGTTATTTAATTCTTGGAAACTCTTTTTTTTTTTAAATATAAAAATATTTTTTAAAAAATCTCCAAGGTTTTGGAGAGTATAACCTCTCCCTGTGTGGTCTGAAAAATCTGGCTGTAAAGCTCTTTCCTAAAGTTCACAAACTCCATTATAAATCGTCTCCTTATCTTGCTTATTGGGTTTCTGTTTTCACTGACATACGTCCTGGATAAGAAAATGCTCCAAGTGGCCTCCACCACCGACAGGCCTGCTCCACCGGCAAGAGAAGCTCCAGTCTGGGCATGGCTGGCGGGGATGCCCAGGGGAGATGGGGATGGGGTGGGGTGGGATAGGGTGGGATGGGACAGGGGGAGTGAGTGCAATGGGATGGGTGGAATGGGGTGGGGTGGCATGGGGTAAAATTATGAGATGAGATGATAAGATGAGACCAGATCAGGCGAGACCAGACGGGACCAGACGAGAGCACTTGCTTTTCCCCATTTCACCACAAACCTTCCCTCAGATTTCAGTCTTCTTCCTCAAGACGCCCTAGGAAAAGGCAACTGACTTTCTGCACAGGAAAAAGCCGCCCAGAGCAGCCTGGTACCCGCAGGGCCCACTGGAGACCCGTGGCCGAGTCCCTGGAGGGCTGGGGTGGCCACCAGCTCTGCTCCCCACGGAAGCAGCTCCCCACTGCTTTGCAGCCACCGCTGTGTTCGGTGAGGGTCACCCTGGAGGCTGCAGCAGCGCTGGCAACACCGCCGGCTCCCAGACAGAAGGCGTCACTGCCCCGAGTCTGGTCTTGGGCTGTGGCTTTCCAGCTGTGAGAGAAGTTAAAAGGCCTCTTCCCCGGGGGGCAATTTTCAGAAAAATCCAGTAGGCAGCTGGAGGCAGCCTCCAAAACCAGCCGGCAAAGCCGAAAACCATGCCTGAATGCAGGTATTTCATCAGCGGCCGGCAGACGGGCTCCTCCCTGCGTGCTGTCCGGGATGTCCAGCGGAGGAAGCCCGGCAGCCGAAGGACCCGGGACCGGGTCGGGAAAGGCAGGCTGTTCCTGCCGCCGGTGTCCGGTGAAAACCGCTGCATCTCCCGGGACACTGCAGCTGCGAACAAACCTCTGGACAGGACTAAGAAGGACCTGATGACAGCAAAGGGCTTGGACAGGGAAGAGGGAACCCGAGACGCTGTATTATTTGGACCCATTAGCAAACGAGACTTCCACGCGGTTAACACCCGCCCTGCTCCAGCGCCAGGACCCCGTGTGCCAGACAAAGCCATTCCTGACCTAAAAAAAAGGGGTCTGGGAAAACGGAGGGTGGCTTTATCACCAGCCCTGCAGCCACGGCAGGGGGTGGCCACGGGGGGCTTCCCCGGGGCCCCCCCAGGAGGAGGCAAGGCTGCGCGTCGCGTGCCCGGCTGCAGGGCAGCATCCTGCTGGCTACAGACCGGTGCTGCTCGCCCCCGAGCACCTCGCCCCCGGCACCCCAGCGGGGACAGAGATGTCCATGGGGACAGCTGGGGGGGAGAGCCGAGAGGGATGCAAGGGAAGCTGCCACGCTAACCCCGGCATGGTCAGGCATCCAGGTGAAACCGTGGGAAGGTTCATCACCTTCCCTGGGTGGCAGGGGCGCGGACGGGGTGGTACTGCGTCCTCCTGGCGGGCTCGGCGGCATCCGTTATTTATAGAGCACTTGGTGATGCGCAGAAGCGAGGCGCCACACAAGCACGAAATGTCATTACAAAGGATATGATTTAAGGCCGGGCAGGGCTGGGAGGGGAGGGGGATCCAGTTTGCATGGAAGACTATACAAAATAAATCCTGTCCAAAAGGCTTCCCGCCTCCGCAGCTACGGAGCTGGATCAGCCGGCCTGTCTCTGCCGTACTCTCCTTCTTCCTTTTACAGGCATGAAGAGATTTTTTCTCGCTCGTCTTTGCTGCAAGACTCGCTGGGTCCCGCCAGCTGATCCATAGCCAAGGGGAATGTCAGGGGAGGGGGAAGAACGAAGGGATCCAGCTCTCCTCCAAGGTGGGACCTCTGCGGCAACATCCGCCCTCAGCTATCAGGGATGTGCCGACGTGGGCAGGAGGAGCTGGGGAGGATCTAGCTGTCGGAGAGCAACCCGCGAGCCACCAGCGGAGGGGAAGCAATGGGGAGACCCAGGCCGGGGGTCTCTCTCATGGACACGCTCCCAGGGGTCTCCTGAACCCTCTGCCCCAGCGATGGCTCGGGCAGACCTCGCCGGTGCGGCTGAGGATGTGACCGGGCGCCCGCCCTGCCCCTCTGCCAGGGGCTGGGAGTCCCAACATGCCGCAGATGGTGGCCATCCCTCGCCAGGGCTCCACGGTGGCCGGGCGGGGGTCCCGGGGCAGCAGCAAGGTGCTCGGGGCTCGCCAGTCTGTTCCCCAGCCCCACTGTGGGCTGGAGATGCCCTAGGTCAGGGCTTGGTCCCACACTGCCACCGGAGCAGGAACAAACTGAAACAGGGCTCCAGTCAGCAGGAATCCCCCCCCGAGACTTCTCTCCTTGCCTGGAAATGGCACAAATGGAAATCGTGGCCAGAAGGGTTTGCCAAAAGCGTTACTTTTTTATTTTAAGGGAAATTTCAAAATCAGAATTCCTCATTTTCAGCTTTCCTGTGAATTCTTGCCTCTCCGCCCACCCACGGCAGGTAAGCAGCCAAGTGCCACTTCCATGGGAAAGAACATGTCCTCCTCTCCCCTTTCTCTTGCATTTTCTAGGAAGGAGAAGAAATTCAAGATAAAGCTAGAGGAAGGGGAAGCCCATTGAAATAAATTAGCCGGCAGCAAAGTCATTGGGAAATGTTAAATGAACAAACAATGGTTTGCTGCTCTTCTTAAATTTCAAACCAAACTGGCTCTGCAGAGGATGGGGATCTCCAGCCCCACCGAAGGTCAGGCAGAAGAGGAGGAGGTCCTCTCCGGCTTGTCTCGGCGACACCACGTAAAGCCCTTAGCAGCTCCTCCCCGCGGCCGCCTGGTCTCCACCTTTCACGGCGACGAAGGGGAACCCTTTCCCGGGAAAGCTGCCCTGAGGTCTGGATTGTTTTCTTTGTCCGCTGGCTCCGAAGGAGGATGAGGAGATACAGCTCCAAGCCTGGATACCTCTGTGATTTGGCCTTAAGTCAAGCAAGACAAACCCTGGCCTGCAGGCAGCTTTAACGAGGAATTTGAGACCCTAATTAGAAAAATAAGGGCATATTCACGCAACATGTAAATATAAAACAAAGGTTGAGTTTAAAGATTCAGGGTCTAGAGAGGAGCGAAACCAAAGAGGCCCCAAAGTTTCCGAGTTCCTGTTGGCTTTGGAGAGCGGTCCATGCCTGGGGAAGTTCAAGCTTCTCCAGATCTCCAGGGTCTGCAAAACCTGTGCCGAGGCTCTCTAGCGAGCAGGCTTGCTCCCACGGTTTCCGGCGTTTCCTAGTGCGGGAAGGTCTGGGAAACACTGCAAGAACAGCCTTTTGTGAAGTATTTTGGCACCTTTGCTTCCAACGGGGATGCAGAAAGTACAAAGGCTGCAAAACCTAAAAAGAAAATAGGGGAAGCGGGGGTAACCGAAAGTTTTCAAGCATTAGCAAGTTTGACTTGGGGGTGGTTCAAGTTGGAGGTGAAAGTTCGGGCGAGGTGCTCATTCTCGGTGAATCAGAGCATCCGTGTTTACCCTAACGATCACACGACAGAGCTGCAGGAAGCTGAGGATCAAGAGACGGCTGTTGAGTGTCAGGGACTCGTCCCAGAGCCAGCCCCCAGCCAGCCAGGGCAGCCTGGGGCTGGGAACTGAGCTTAGCGCCGTGCAGGACATCGGAGCACGGATGGAGGGTGACAGCCCAGGCAGCACGTGCGAGACGCCTCGATGTGGGCAAGGAGGTCAGGCACCCCAATGGGAATGCTGCCTCCCCGCTTCACCAGCTGGAGATGGTCCCAGGATAACCTGGAGACTGTCCTAGGATGACCTGGCGATGGTCCCAGGATGACCTGGAGAAGGTCCCAGGATGACTTGGAGAAGGTCCCAGGATGACCCGGCTTCCCTCTGAACCCCTAACAACGTGCCTCCACCCACCGTGGAGCCAGACGCACCCACGGAGATGCGGCACCACGCGGCTGACGCCTCCATGCAACCCCGCACTGCCTGGCCGAGCCGGCGGAGGCACCTGAGCCCCCGAGCACGGCACTCAGACTCCCGAGAGAGCAGGGCAGCAGAGCAGGGTAAAGGATGGGGACCAGGTGTTGTGCTCACGGCTGGCACCTCTCTGAGCGGCTCTGGGGAGTTCTCAAATTCTCCGACAACGGAAAAAAAAAAAAAAACAAACTTGGTCTGGGCAAGCTAAAGCAGTTTTGCTCCACTTCTGACTTTCCTTGATTTTGACTTTTCCATTTTGTCTTAGATAACATGATGCAACAACAAATTAAAACAAAGCATCATTTTTCCCCGAAGCTGCACTGGAAATGGCCTGTCCTGAATCTGCTGAACGGAGATGTGCTGACACTGCCAGAAAAAAAAAAAAAGGAAAATAGGTCCCAAACCAAAATCCATGCAGCTTCCCAGAGCTCAGCCACACCGTCCTGCTTGACACCACATCCTCCCATCAGCATTTTGCTGACCGGCTGCACTTGCAGCGCTTCTTTTCTGCTGAAACACCACATCAGCATCCCTTATTCTGCTGTTCAGCCAGCGTCCGTACTCCGACCTCCTCCACATCCCCTAGTTGTTACACTGGGTGTCTAACGCTTTGTGCTCACAAGGTTTTGAGAAACAGGCTTGCATATGTGTAAGAGAAGCTTGACAGCGCTCAGAGCCTGTGCGACGGCAGAACCGGCATCCCCATTTTGCAGGCAGCAAGCCAAGTCAAGGAGGAAGGCTGCTCGTGGTCGGCGTGGCTGCCCCGGCACCACCATCACACCTCGCTGGAAACGGCTGGAAACAAGACTGGAGGGTTTCTCAGGTCCCCAGTGGAAGCTGCAGCTGAGCCTGGTAAAGGACTTTTCCCCAAGCCCCAACGTGGCCCGAGGACCTCCAAGATGGTCCAGCCTGGAGCCCATCCTGAAGTTCCCAGCCCATCCTAAAGCCATGCTTTCCACCAGGGCGGAGAAGCCACCGCTGGAGCCCGATGAAAGCCGGTGATGCCAGAGCATCCCTAAAAAGACCTGTGGACTGGGAAGAGCCTCTCCCAGCCCACTCTGCTCAGCGAACCCAGCGCCAGTCCCTCCCTGTACAGTAGCGGCCATTTCTTCAGAAGACTTTGAATAGGGAAGAAAACAACATATGTGTTCCGAATTACAAAAACAAAGCCCAAACAAAGGCCGTAAAATCTAATAATTAACAGAGCAAATAAGCTGAACACCCATTAGGTTGCACATATTAGGTAATGACAAGTAGTTCACAATAACCACTTCTGAATGGACTTCACCCAATATGCATTTAATTAGGGTTTAATAAAGCAACAGCATGTTCTTAAAGGCCAATTAGAAACATATTCACTGAGGTTTAGAAGCTGTGTAATAGATGCCTGTAGGAACCAGATACGTGCAGATTACATAGCTATTAATCCTCAATAAAGGGTCTAATAATCATTTTGTGCTTCGGGAGCAGGCAGCTGCTTTATTAAATCTTAATGAAACGCATACTTGGGAGCTTTCCTTCAAAGCCAGCCCGCGTTAGGAAGATGGGCTTGGAAGTGGCAGTCTGCTGAGAGAAAAGACCCCCTCCTCGTCACCACCTCTGCCACCGCTGCGGCGGCTTGGAGGCCAGCTCTGTCCCTGCGGCCGCCGGGATGGCAGCGGCTGGCTCCTGCTCAGGCGGGAGAAAGGCATCTCTGGGCCTGGGAGGCCACCAGGCATTTCACCCCGCGTGGAACACGTGCTCGCCTGGGGAAGCGTCTCCGTGCGGCGGAGCGTCCGTCCGCTTCGCGGCTCCGTGTCAGGAGCATCCCCGTGCGGCTCCCGCCGGCGCTCCAGGCGGGAGCGGAGCAAAGCCCTGGGCCCGGTGGGGTGGTGCCACGCGCCAGAAGGAGCAGCTCAGCCACTTCTCCGGGAATTTACCTCCTGCCTAGATCCACGGCTGGCCGAAAAGGAGCCAGACTGAAGCGGGCGAGCTCCCACCATCACCCAAAGAGGAGCTGGTCTGATCCAGGGCCTGGGCCAGCCAAGTGGTGGCTTCTTGCCACGTAACCTGTAGCATCGGAGCTTGGTCTAAAACCTGCCAAGCCATTACTAAGTCCCCATTGACACACCCGGACCAGCCATGCCCAGGCCTTTCCACCACAACTCCGTCAGAAAGCCAGGAAGATGGCGCAGCGGGTTTAAAAACTGTCAGATTGCAAAAACTTTTAATAAACACCCATCTGTTTCTTCACCTTCTGGTTTCCCAGCCCTCTGACTCATGGGTTTGGGTTTTCCACGGTGGCTGGAAACTTCAGCAACCGCAGTTGCGACGCAGCCGCGCTTCTCCCCTGCCCTGGAGATGAAGATGTGCCTGGTCCTCACCCTGAAACAGCCAGGAGCGGAGACCACCCCAATGCCAGCCCGTCCCCCGCCGCCGCCCGGGAGGACGACGGCAGGGCAAGCCCGAGCTGGACCACCGTGCCGGAGGCAGCAGGCAGCGCCCGGGGACGGACCCGCGGCCGTACGCGGCACCGCCCGGCCCTGCACAGCGCTGCCCACCAGGTCAGACTGGGACTGGAAGGCGCAAGTCCCAGCAGGGCTCCGTCTTAGGCTAAGCCTGGCTCCTAATTAGCAGCCCTCGTTAACCCCGCAGGACTTCAGCAGTGCTGGGACTGGCAGCCTGCTGCCTGCCCCGGAGATGGCCGGGCGCGGGGCGCCGCGGGGCCCCGTGCGCTCACGCCACGGGCGGGCCCAAGCCCAGGCGGTGGGTGCCTGGCGCTGGATTTTGCCAGCAAGCAGCCAAAAGCCAGGAGCAGCCGTGGGAAGGGTGGCAGGAGCCACAGGCGGGAGCAGCGAGGGTGGGCTGTGGGGTGGCCCCTGCAGCACTGAGCTTTCTCCCCTGGCCCCGGGAAGCGGGGAAAACACCCGGGATACACACGTGACATCCCAAATGCGCTGCCCCTTCGAAAGCTCTCCACACGCGGCTAATTAGCCCAATTAAGCAGAGCTCTGCCCCGCAGGGCCGGCTGCTCGCTGGCTCCCGTGGCAGGGGGTCTGGCTTGCCCCTGCAGCGCAAAGCACCCCCGAGCCCTCCTCCCAGCCGCGGGGCTTTGCGGCCGGGGGAGCAGCTTGGAGGGGCAGCGCCCCACCTGCCCACGGCCGTGGGGCCGAGGAGGGTACCCCCAGGGACCCCCCGGCTCCGCAACGGGGCTGCCTCCACCTGGCCCTGAGCACCACTCGCTCCCCCCACCTGCAGAGCCCCCACCCCAGCTCGTGCACGGCACCCTCCTCCCCAGCGCGCCCGCGTCCCCGCGTCGCCCAGGCCCCACGCCACCATCCCAGCCCCACGCGGGCATCACTTGCAGTGCCCACCTGCAACCAGAGCAGGCGTCCCGGGGGGACCAGCACCCAAGCATCCTTCATTTCATCACCTGCGCCAGGTGCCTGGAACCCCAGGATCCACACTCCCCAAAACGGCAACACCGTCCCCTCACACGCCAACAGCTTCCCCAACCACAAGTCTCCAAAAGAGCCGTCACGATGGGCCGTAAGTGGCTGCCTGCAGGCGGCTCCAAGCCAGGGATGGACAAAATCGCAGCATCTCCTGTGTTATTAATTAATTAATGTGTTTTCACAGAAAATGGAATCTTCTTTCCAACCTCGCAGAGGAGTTAATATGCTGCACAAATCCCAACAGCCCAAGCAGGGGCAGGAGCCTGCGGGGACAGCCAGTCCCACGGGAAATCAAGGGACGAGGCATTTTGTTACTGCTGTTTTCACAGAATCACAGAATCACTAGGTTGGAAAGGACCTTCAAGATCATCAAGTCCAACCATTAATCCAGCGCCACCGTGTCCCCTAAACCATGTCCTGAAGCGCCACATCCACACGTTTTTTGAACACTTCCAGAGATGGCGACTCCACCACCTCCCTGGGCAGCCTGTTCCAATGCCTGACCACCCTCTCGGTGAAGAAATTTTTCCTAATATCCAATCTAAACCTCCCCTGGCGCAACTTGAGGCCATTTCCTCTTGTCCTATCACTAGTTACTTGGGAGAAGAGACCAACACCCTCGTCGCCACAACCCTCTTTCAGGTAGTTGTAGAGAGCGATAAGGTCTCCTCTCAGCCTCCTCTTCTCCAGACTGAACAACCCCAGTTCCCTCAGCCGCTCCTCATAAGACTTCTTCTTCTCGCTTCTCCCAGCGAAGAAAAGTTGGACTTGGCCATGGTGCAGGTCGCTCCCACCTGCCCATCTGCCCCTCTGCATGCCCTCCCAGCTTGGCATCCCACTGCCCCATGGGGATGGAGAGCCTCAGCTTTTGGGACATCCCACTCTTGTGTTCAGCCAAGCCTCGTTTGCCCACAGCATTGCTGGTCAGCAGTTTTCTGGTAGAAAACCCAGCTTCTGCAAAAGTAATGTTTTCCTCGCAAGAAAGTTCTGATTTTCTCCCAAAGGCCAAGCCTCAGGCTTTTTTAGCTGAACTAGAACAGTTTGAGGTCAGCTTGACACGATACCTCCCGAGACACATCACAGGTCGCTATTGTGCACCCCAAGTCCCACGCCGAGAGCCCAGGCTCCCATGAAGCTCGGTGGGGGCTGGCGATGCCCCACCAGCGCAGGAGGGCATGGGCTGGCATGGGGGAGCTGAAAATGAAGTTTGCTGAATTGAGCGTTTCTGCCCTTGTTTGTTTTTTTTAATTTTTGGAACTTTCCATCCCACAGAAAATTTTAACAAGTTGATTTTTCCACCCTCTTGAGGACAAAAACAAATTCTGAAATATCACAATTTCCACAAGGGTGAAACTCCTGATTTTCAGCCACTTTCTCCCAAGACTTTACCCCAGTGGTGCTGCCAGGAGGCCCCAGCCACCCACGCAGAAGATGATACCCCATATACATATACATATACATATACATATACATATACATATACGTCTGGTTTGCAGCCTGTTCACCAAGACTGGGGAAGGCTCTTGGGTATTCGGTAAGGCACGAGCCCACAGCAGATCATCAGGGCCATTGCAGGGTCCCCTCTCCCAGCCCAGCCACAGCATCGGAGCCTTCCCCACCGGCCTTCGCTGAGCCACAGAGGAGGGGGACCTGTGTAAATCACACGGTGGACAAGGTAGGGCAAGAAGGACAATCACACACCTTTGGAGCATCTTGTGCCTTCAGAAGAGATACAGAGGCGACAGGGCTATATTCAATGATGATGCTCGAGGGAAGGATATTTTCTTACACAGAAGAGCCACTGAAAGCCTCGAAGTCAAGCTTGAGCCCAAGCCCCAGTAGAAGGCACAAGGCAGATGTCTTCAGCAAGGATGCTCTTGTACAGGGTCTGCCTTGCCTGATTTCCCTACCTGTGGCCCATCTTCTAGTTGGTTGGGTCCTCCCACGTTCAGGAAGGAGGGCGCCAAGAAAAGGCAAGAAAAAAATTAATTTTATTGGGAGCTCACAGGGATGCATTTAGAGCCCCACAAGGTTACACCAAAAGGCCCATCTGACTGGGGTTTTGCATCCAGCGCTGACTGGCCATGGATGTTTAGAAGAACTCAAGAGGGACCTTCCCAGGAGCAGTCAGCTACTTTGGGACATCCAAATCACCGTTTTCAACAGCTACCAACACCCCATTTTGAGTCAAACATGGTCAACTGGTAACATAAAACAAGCCTGTCCGTTGGCTAGCTCTGAACAAAAACTGCAGCTACGGCATTGCGGGTCATCACCAGCCAGTCCCTGTCCCATGGGGGCTGCTTGCAGAGACGAGAAGGGTTTGTCATATGGCAATTAGCCGCAAGGAATCCCCAAAACCCTCCAAAGCTGCTGCTCGGTGCCTCTGGCCCTTGCAATAAACTTACTGCCGCTCTCCCTTTCAGATGGCCAGCTGTTCCTTATTTCTAGACCTGTTTCCTTTCTGCTAATTAATCAGCTCCAAATGCCTCTCTGCATGGCCTGCCTGAACACGAGGCCAGGAACACGACGTCGGGACGCACTCACCCAGACCCGCTCGTGCCGCAGGTGAGGGGCCGGGAGTGCCAGCAGCAGAGCTGGGATGACCCTGCGTGGCCACCCCTGTGGCTACCACGCTGCTCCACGTAGCCAGACCTTGCGTGGCTCCGGGTGCAGGGCACAGGCAGCGCTGCCTGTTTGGCAGGGGACGGCGGATGGAGCGTATGGACGCTGCTCAGCCCGCTGTGCCGACTGCCAGCTCCAGCATCCCGCAGAGGGAGGCGAGCACAGGCCCCACCACCATGTGCGGCTGCAGCTCACCTCCAGGCAGAGCTGGGACTGAAGTCCTGGGCGGGGAAAAATGGGTTCACATGACAAAAGAAAAGCAAAGGCTGGATGAAGCACTCTGCGGAGCGGGCCACACGACGGTCAGCTTGACTTACCCACAGCTGACATACCCTGATCGGAGCTGCCTGCGCACGGAGCCAGCCATGGGGAAACACGAAGAGGGACCCGTGCCCAGAGCAGCAGAGCCCACGGCCATGCCAGCCCCGAGCGGCGGAGCTGCCACCGGAGGCACCGCCAGCGCGCCGGGGCCCTGCTGCTTCAGCTCGTGGTCAGACTCCCCTCCTCTCGGAAAAGCTGGAAAGAAGCTAATTTCTTCTTTTATTATCTTGGATCTGACTTGTACAGAGAAGGTGCTCCAAGGCCGCCCGTGCCAGGACATTCACAAAGTTTCCCAGCAGAAGAATGAAGCAAAACAAGGGGAAGCTCTTTGATCTTTAGGGGCCTGACACTTTGCGCCAAGGAAGCAGCAAGCATGAAGCTGCACTTCCCATCCTGGTTTGCAATCGTTCCTCCGGGCCGTGGCCTCAGACAGCAGCACGGACCCTCTTCCCACCAGCGGAGGGGCCCTGCTGCGGCAGGGCTGACCACAGCGCGGTGCCAGGGACCAGAGCTCTGGCCTCGACTCCGCCGCTCGCCTCAGCGGTTCGTTTTCATGAGACAGAAGGGATGTCTCCCAGTCAGCCTCTTCCAGGTCTCAGGGTGGAAAGCACGTTTAAGCGTGAGGTTCTCCCACGCGTACGGTGCATCTGTAACAGAGAGCACAGGCTGCTTCACCGCCATAAAGCTCTGCAGATGGAGGCTGCCAAGTGAACAACAGGTTTTTGCCATTTAGTCCCTTCTGAGCCAGAAGGGACGCTTGGGACCAACTCAAATTGAAACGTGCATTTTGAAGATTTCATAGGGCCAAGGAGGATTTTGGTGCTGCGTTTGCCCAAATCTTCAATGCTTCAAAACCCCATCTCCCCCCGTGATCAGTAGTGGCTAACCTCCGAAGAGGCTGCAATGCCAACCTTGATGGCCTCTTCCAGAGGTGGTGAGTCCTTGGCACAAGGCTGTAAAATGTAATGTGCCTTGGGCTTCTGCAAGTGAGAAGACCGTGGGGAGGCAGGACTGCCACCATGGCAGGAAATCGGGTCCTTCTTTAGGGTCTGATTATCTGTTGCTGCTGCCTCACGTCCGCAGGACTGGCCTGGAAACTGGGTGGTAAATAGACTTGAGAGAGACCTCCAGCACACCCTGCCTCCCGGCATGCTAGGCATAAGGGGGGTCCCTGGAAGAGCAGAGGCAGCAGCAAGCCAGGGCCAAAATAACATCCAGAGCAATACAGGCAGGCCTGAGTTGGTTGGGTTGGCCATGTCACAAGAGCCAGGTCTCAGTTTTGTTGGGACAGTGGTGATTCCCATCCCACCTCGTGACTGAAGCCACAGGGTTGTAGTCCCCTGAGCAAAAGGTACCTTCTTATTCAGCTCCCAGAGGTTATGTGGTGGAAGGATGGTTTTCCTTGCACTGCTGAAGGAAGAGGAAACACATGAACCTGTTGGAGCAGGTCCAGAGGAGGCCCCAGCAATGCTCCGAGGGCTGGAACAGCTCTGCTGGGAGGACAGGCTGGGAGAGCTGAGGGGGTTCAGCCTGGAGCAGAGAAGGCTCCGGGGAGACCTTCCTGCAGCTGCCAGGGCTGAGAGGGGCTTAGAGGCAAGATGGGGACAGACTTTTTAGCAGGGCCTGTAGCAACAGGATGGGTAAGTCCCATCCCAAGATGGGGTAACGGTTTTGAACTAAACAAGGGTAGATTTAGACTGGATATAAGGAAGAAATGTTTCACAGTGAGGGTGGTGAAGCCCTGTCACAGGTTGCCCAGAGAGGTGGGAGATGCCTCATCCCTGGAAACATCCCAGGTCAGGTTGGACGGGGCTCTGAGCAACCTGCTCGAGTTGAAGATGTCCCTGCTCGCTGCAGGGGGGTTGGACTTGAAAGGTTGCTTACAACCCAAAGATTCTATGATTCAGTGATTCTATACGGAATACTCAAATACCACTATGAAGATCCCGTCCATTGCTTGTGTCACTGCATGGGTTAGATCACCCAAAACAAGCAAGGGCTCCAGTCCAGCAAGCCAGCAGCTCTTCCTGCAGCAGACATGTCCAAAGAGCCTAAACCTTGGCAGATCATATGACATGGGGGCTGCAAGCCCCAGATCCTCTTCAGAAACCGCCCCACATGGAGAGCAGGGCTCTGCCGAATGGAGAGGACTCAGCAGCTAGAGCACCAGGGCAACCAGCTTGCTGGAGCCATCCAACAGAGCCTCTGGCTTCTCCTTCTGCTCATGGCATCGCCCTGCTGAGATCTGCCTCACTGGCAGCAGGCTGCACCCACCACCATCAGACTCTCCAGCCTGGAGCGTGCCCTGGCCACATGCCCCGTGCCACTCCGCACTGTCGCCCCGCCACCAGTTTTGCTCCAGCCCTGGCTGCATATAGGCTTTCAGGACCTCGTCCCACAGACGGATTTGTTCCTGCCAGCCGAGTTGCTCAGCAGGACGTTAGCAGACGCCCAGCGCACAAACCGAAGGACTGATGCCCCGCGGGCATGGGGGCTGGCAGCGCATGGCACGGCACGCTCCCCTGGGGCTGTGCAAACCCTCCACCAGCCCCTCAACCCTTCTTGGCACATGAAGAGCTCTCATCTTCTCCAGGACACGAAAGGACCGATTCAAAGTTGTACCAAACGTGTTCCCACATTGCTGCCCAGGGAAAGGGCCAAAACGCCTGTGCAGCTGAGGCCCTTGGACTCATTGCGCTAGTGGCAGCTGCAGAGCAGCCTGTGAGGTGGATGGTCACGCAGGCAGAGCGTGACCAGCAGCAGAGCTCTGAAATCTCAGCTCTTCCCAGCCCTTCCCAGAACGTTGGAGGGAATGTGGGAGCCCCGGCTGGAGGTGAGGGGCGGCTGATGAACGAGGTGATAACACCTTGGCAGATGGCTCCAAAGGCTGCACCGTGCTTCGGGGGTGTAGACAAAACACCGAGGTGAAGCCCAGATGTTTAACTTCAGCATCTGGATGTGATTCCTAAACAGAGACGCTCACATCTGACCATTCTGCCTGAAAATAAATGGTTTGCTTGACCTCCCCCGTAGCTCACCCCAGTATTTTCTGGTCTCTCCTAAACACATGGCAGCTGCTCCCTCCTTGCTGGCACCAGCCGTGTCAGACCAGCGCCGCGGGCATTGTCGCAGGCATGGCACCAGCTGTGGGTGCCTGGGACATGGCATCAGGGGGTGCGGGGCAGGGTGCAGCTCAGAACAGTGCCGCAAGCCCAGCAGGGAGGAAAACACCCTTCTGCACTGCACCCGCCCTGTTTTGAGCTCCTGCCCAGCATGTTTTACAGCAGGACACCAACCCTGGGTGCCCACCCTGACCAAGAGGCTCATGGCCTCCACCTGCCAGCTGTCTGCTCCCACCCAAAATTCCTGTGGGAGTGGAAATGGGGCTATGGAGAGGGACTGGTCTGCAACCATGTCCCATCTTCAGCCTATGCAATCCCCTCCTGAGACCCACCAGAGCAGCCCGGCTGCCTGAGCACCCCCTCAGTTCACCCAGGCACCCTTGGACTTGGCACAACCTGGGTCTCATTTCACCGCGGCAGCATCCCTTTGCCAGCAGCAGGGACCGGCAGCGGGTGCTTTGTAAGCCAAGAAGGGACAAACCTGCTCAATGCCTTGGGAGTGCTGGTAGAGCCTGCTCGGGGAGCAGGGTCGCCAGGGCATGTTGAAGCCGGGCAGTCCCCTTCGGAGAAGATATCTGATCTTGGATCAGAGGCACCACACGTCGGAGAATCCACCACGCTCCTAGTAAGTAGAAATTGTAGGCGCTGGGTGGTGTTGAAGCTGACAATGAAGATAGTGATTAGTGATGACGGGCAGTACCAATTAAGGCTACTCTGCCTAATGGCCAAGTCTGAGGGTAGTGCGTGTGACTGATGGTGACAAGCGATGGCAGCTGGAGGAGGCCACAGTGACCACAGAGATGTAAGACAATGCTGGTGGCAGACAGAGCAAATGAGTGGTGACACAGTAATCTGTTACTCGGGTTATTTGTAATCCTGCAGACACATCTGGCACCGAGTGCGATGCGGTCCCGCGCTTTTCCTGAAGCAGCACTGGAGGCGAGAACCTCTCTCTGCGGCTTCCTGCGGGCAGTGTGGGATGAGAAGGAGCAGTGGCACAGTCTGGTGTGGCACATCAACAGCCGGTATCTCGGTCCGCACCAGCCCGGCTCCACCAGTGCCCTTTGACTCAGCAAGGGGAGGGCAGAGCCGGAAGGGCGGTGCGGGAGGTGTCAGACCCCCCCGGTGCAGTGGGACAAGGAGCCTAAAGGTTCCACTGAGCCCTGGCAACCGGCTGCCCACAACCAGCCACCAACCCTGGCACAGCCCCTGCACCAGCCAGTCCCTTGCGGGAGGAGCAGTCCCGTGCAAGCAGTACACAGCTCCACGAGCCACCGGCTGGGGCAGCCGGCCAAGAGCAATGAGCTGGTGCAGCCAGGGTGCTGGCATGGCCAGCCCGTGGGGGTACGGGTGCACTGGGTGCTCCATGGCCACTTGTAGCCCAGCCTGTCCCTGGGCACAATGCCGGCGTCCCTGTCCCCTCCCGCACTGCCTTTAAGCATCAGGCACCAGCAGAGAGGAGGAACAGAGATGCTCCAGGCAGCAGAAACTCCAGCACATCCCAGCGCTGGGGTGGGCAGCACGTGAAAGCCAGGCTGGCGCTGGGGGACCGGGGTGATACTTCACATGGGTGAAAAGGGCAAAACATGTCAGCTCACCGCGATAAGAGCAGTCACATAAAGCAGGCACCGGTCACAGAGCAATATGTTAACTGTCATCGAGCCTGGCAGCATGACAAGGGCCAGCACCTCATGCCCATCAGATTTATTCTCTGCCTGAGGTTAAAGCAGGGCTCTGGTCCAAATGAAGCTGGTGCAGATCAGCTGAAAGCTGCCCGAGCATGACCACAGAGTTACTAGCGCTGCTAGGGTGCAAGCAAGCTCCAGGACTGCTGCTAAAGGCTGAAACTCTGCAACCCAAGAACTGCTCATGAGCCTGCCAGTTTGGGGTTAGAAAGGCTGGTTTTGTGGCATCTCCCAAGTATAGGTCCCCTCCCACCAGGAGCAGGATGCTCGTGACCTCCTGCTCGTACCAGGTGACGGTCTCCAGCACCCAACGCCTTCACTCGGGCTCCTTCCCAGCCATGGTGGTGAACACGCTCTGCTCAAATTCCTCCCTCGCAGAGCTGCCCTGCCCTGCCCACTGCACCCACCAGACACTGTCCTCGGCACTTGCTTCTCCAAGGCGATCCAGGGGACGCGGCTGATGGAGCTGGGAGTACCCTGGTGCTCCCATGAGGACGTAGCTGCAGCCCCAGTCGTAAGAGCTCGCAGGCAGCGTGCTGGCAGCCAGGGACTTGGAAAGGAGGCTGGCAGTGGTGGTTCAAGCCCCGAGCCGACCTGGCAGCCCATGCCACGCTCCTGGCAGGAAGCATCAGTGCAGGATGTGGGCACCAGTGGCACCCGCAGCCCCCATAGCATCCCGTCCAGAGGAGCCCCAGGTCCCCTCATCCCGCATCCCCACAGGCTCGGGATGCTCTCCACCAGCGATGCTGGGGATGGGCAGCGTGGCACGGTGGCACAGCACTGCTCTCAAGTGGAGCAGGCGTTTTTGGAAGGACGTGCCCTGGAGTGAGGGCACAGTGGGGTGCTCCCTACTCTCACCCACACATACACTGATCTTATCACCAGTCTTGAGACTTGGATGCATTTTTGCCTCAATTTTGAATTTGCTCTGGTTTTAATTTGGGGGGATGATGCTGTACCTAGTGCTGCAGACCTTGATTAGCACGCGCACCGGCACACACACACACGCTACATTGCCAGACTCAATCACACATGTTTGCTCGAGACCTCTTGGAAATCTTTGGATTCAGACCAACTTTTCTTTTCTTACATGCATTTGTTGTAGTCCCATATTTATAGTTTACTTTAAATAAATGGCTCCTTATGTTTCCCGCTTCCTGCTCCTGAGGGGAGGGTCTCGTGGGGTTGCTGTCTGTCGTCTTCTCTCTTTTCTTGACCTTTTGCTATTTTCTTCCTCTTCCATTAAACATTTTCGCGCAGATCCTACATTTGCCAGATGTCGCTGAGCCTTGTTCCAGGTTCTTTCAGTGGTTCTGGTGAGCAGGACAGTGGTTCAGACTGAAGCAGACAACACAGTGCACCAGCGGGGCAGCTGTGCCACAGGGCCTTCACGGAGCAAAATGCTGGAGGAGCAGGAGGATGAAGATGAGGAGAAGGAGGCAGGGTGGTCTCCGGGACATGGGAGCCAAGCACGGATCCAGGCCAAAGATGCAGACTCGCTCGCTTGCAGGACTGGGATGTGAGGATGCAGTACCCAGACTCATGGCTGTGGCAGGGGAGGGAAGGGGTGGCAACAGTCCCCATGCCCACTCTCGCTTGCCCCGCTGGGGTTATGAGCATGGGGCTCCCACCTGCAACCCCCCAGTCCAGGAGGGACCCTCTTCCTGGACCAAGGGTGTAGTGCCGGGTGGTGGAGCCTCAGGAAGGTCTCTGCTCCCTGAGCAGGCTGCTTCCAGGCTGCTCCAGTCAAGGTTTGAGTATCTATCTCCAAGGACAGAGATTCCCAACGCTCTCCAAGCCTCTATTCCACTATTTGAGCGCCCTCACGATGGCCTCATGATTTGTCCTTGCATTTACAGGGAATTTCCCTTGTTCTAGCTCCTGCTGCTGCCTCACTGTCTCTCTGTGCACCTTCGTGAAGCCCCGGCTGCATCTTCCCTGCATCCTCCCATTTAATCTTGGACAACCAAATGACCTGTGCCCTACAGCAAAAGGAGCACGAGTCCTTGATGTAGGATGGAAACCTCCCACGGACCTCAGCCGCTCGGCAAGGGCAGGTCTGGGGGAGCCAGAGCGGGGGATGCAGGAGACCCCCGGGAGAGGAGCGATCCCCGGGCAGCTCCCTGTTGCCTTGCTGCATCTTGGGGCACAAGATGCAGGGATGTTGCTAGATCATCCCTGCAGACAGCAGGAGGACGGAGGGATTAAACCAATGTTTGCGTGGCCTTTCCCATCCAGCAGCCTCTTGGCAGCTCTCTCCATCGCTGGGGCCGATAAGCCCCATTTGTTTTGGAAGAGCTGTTTGTTTTCTAACTTTCTGCTGTGAAGGGAACACTTTCACTGCAAAGATTATCCTCCCTTCTTGTTTCATGGCCCTAGGGCTCCGTGTGGCCCTGTCTCCCCAAGGGTAGCCCACCTGCACAAGCTCACACCCAGCCCACCTTCTAAATGTGAGTAGGATCCCATACTCCCCGTTTACACACTGGCCTGCACGCTGCCTATCCAGACACATACGTGCAGGCTCAGACACCACCACCCGCACGCATGCATGCCGGCTCACAAGTGTGCAAGCTCACACGCCAGCCTTCGGCACGAGCGCGCCAGCTCACACCCTGCCCCTCTGCACGCGTGTGTGCAAGCTCACACGCTGCACCTTTGCAGGCAGCCACCATCGCGCCGGGGCAGCAGCCTTGGTGCATGGAGGAGCCCAGGCAAGCCAGAGGAGCGCTGGTCGCATGCCAGTCCTCCTCTCAGCCTGCCGGCTGGCCCAAGCACCATGCCAGGCAGGACTGGCTCCGCACAGTGGTGCCCAGCACAGCTCCGGCCACAGGCAGGGCTGTGCTGGCAGCGGGGCTGAGCACCCTTGGGGAGAGGCTGAAGACCCTCTCCAGGCCAGGCCCAGAGGGGATGGCACCCACTGCCCTCGCCCAAGCAGCAGCATCCCACTGCCTCCCCGGCTCCCAGGAAACACCTTGTGGAAAAAACAGAATCACAGAATAGTCTGGGTTGGAAAGGACCTTTCAAGGCCATCTAGTCCGACCGCCTGCAGTGAGCAGGGACGTCTTCAACTCAAGCAGGTTGCTCAGAGCCCCGTCCAGCCTGACCTGGGATGTGTCCAGGGATGGGGCATCGACCACCTGGTCAAACTGGGCCAGGGCTTCACCACCCTCATCATTAAAAAAATTTTCCCTTACATTTAGTCTAAATATACCCTCATTTAGTTTAAAACCATTACCCCATGTCCTGTCACTACAGGCCCTGCTAAAAAGTTCTGTCCCCATCTTTCTCCTAAGCCCCTTTAAGTCCTGTCAGGCTGCAGTAAGGTCTCGCTGGAGCCTTCTCTGCTCCAGGCTGAACAACCCCAATTCTCTCAGCCTGTTCTCACAGCAGAGGGGTTCCATCCCTCTGATCATTTTTGATCCCAAAGGCTTCATCCAAGAGGAAACCTGGATGTAAAGGCAGGAGTAAAGCCTGGCTTCCTCCTCCAGACAGCCCCACAGACACGCTGTCCTATCAGGAAGTGGTCCCAGATGATGGCACCACACAGGCCTGGGCTGTTTCCATATGGTACTTTGACCTCAGCTGCTTTTTGCCTTTCCTTTTCTCATTCTTCCCTTGCCTTGCCTTGCCGTGCCTTGCCTTGCCTTCCCTTTCATTTTTATTATTATTATTATTATTATTACTATTATTTATCCTTTTCTTTTTCCTTTTCCTTTTCTTCTTCTTTTTCTTTCCTTTCTCTCCCTCCTCTCTGCTCCAGCTGCACACAATCCATGCAAAGAGCATTTGACTTTCACACACCCGTTAATCATTTGCCAGCTCGGCTTGCGAGCGGGGCCTCAGCACATGAGCGCGGCAGCACCGTAGGACTGGGTGGGGGTTAGGGTTGGGGGGGGAACGCAGCAGGACAAGCCTGAGCCCCCAGTGCCTCACAGCACCAGAGGCGGTGGGGTGGGGGGACCTGTGGCTGGGAAATGCTGGCGGATGCCCCCGCTGTAATGAGCAAAAACCCTCCACAAAAATGCTCCTGCAGATAGCATTACAATGGGCTGAATTAAAACGCCTCCTCAAAATGCTCTCCGCTGGGAGCGGGGCCACCAGCAGCCACTGCCTTGGCAGTGCTGCCTAACCAGCACCCAGCAGGCAGCTCTGCCCACCCTGCCTCTGCTCGGGGCCGGCTCCCCGCCCCGGCACGGCCCCGGCTTGCTGATGAAACTCTTCAACTCTCTGTGGATAAAACGTCCTCAGAGAAAAGGGGATTAACCCGGGTGAGGGGTGGCCTCAGCTGCCATGCTAGAAGATAAATTGGGTCCCTGGGTGCAAAGTGACACAAGGCTGAGGGTCCTCCCTGCCCAGCTTATGCTGGAGCAGGCGGGAGGCCCCAGGGATGGACAGCCGGCAGAGAATGCAAAAGGAGCAACTTCAGACAGCAAATTCCAACCAAAAGTGGAGCGCAACAAGGGCTGAACAATATTTTCTAGAGTTTTTCTGGGCAGAGGTCCTGGGGTTCGTGATGGCGGAGGGCAGTGTGGCACCTGGATGGCTGTGGCGGGCAAACCAGCTCCAGCGGCTGCAGGGTTTACAGAAGCTCAAACAAGCATTCAAGTCCCTTTCTCCTGGTCTTCATCGAGCCCCTGGTCTTTGCCCAGTCCCTACCCTGCTCCATTAGCACACCCATCCTTGGAAGGGGGCCCTGGGCATCATCCCACAGTGGGAAGCAGGACCCAGAGAGTCAAAATGCCCTGAGCCCCCCAGGCTACTCACAGCAGGCTGAAGACCATATCTCCTTGGCATGAGCACAAACTCCTTGGCCATTCTCCAGGCCCCAGAGGCCTCGCACAGCCTGGAGGCCCCAAGGAGCTTTGCTCCCCCCAAGAAACGAACACCCAGCACGGGAGTCCCACGGGAGTGGAGAGCGGGGCCACGGGAGCCAGCTGACAAATGAACTCCCCAGACCCCCGAGCCACCATGCAGTGGGAGGGTCCAGGGCCAGCCATGCTCTCCCGCAGCACGCTGACAGCTCTCCAGCCGCTGGGAGAGCAGTCGATGTCCACTGGAGCAAAGCAACACCCCACGGAGCTGCAGGGTCAACGTAACCTCTGGCTGTCCCGGGCAGTCTTGCAGAGACACCACGGAGAGCAGCCACAGTCACCCTCGCGCCCTGGGAAATGTCCCCCGCCTGTGGACCACAGCACCCCCGGTGCGGTCCCAGGGATGATGGGCACGATGCTGCCCGCTGCCCCGGGACTCTGACCCTCCCTGACTTCGACAGCTCCCAGCTCTTTTTCTCCCGGCACAAGGAGCCCTCAGAAAGGGTCCAGGGCATCCAGTTTGGAGGGGAGCTACAGCCAAGCGCCTCGGGCAGGCCACGAGGATGCTGAAGCATTTTGGAGCGCAGGGGCAGGCCAGCGGGACCTGGCAGGCGATGAGACAGGAGGACAATACAACGGCCTTTTTGTGCTCCTGGCTCCCGGCCCCCCCAGCCCTGCCCCATGCCATAGTAAGGCTAGTATTCAGGAATTAATTGATGTAATTAAAGTGTGGCATGACTTTGCCACGGCCTCTGAAGGCGGTGGCGGCGGGCCAGGGTCTGCGGGTGGAGGAGGATCCCCTCGCGTGCTATTCTCCCTATAGAAAAAGGGCAGATCTTGGGCAGATCCAAGGCATGAAATTTGTATAAAGAGATTGTCAGGGAAGCGTAACGGCGCTGGTCTTGCCACCATCAGCAGCTGCAGGGTGATAATTCATCCCAGCAAGCTGCTGCATCCCGTCCCACTGCAGCAGCACCTCTGGCAGGAGACGCCAGACCCAACACTGAACGGTGTCCGGGGATGAGCCAACTTGGCTGGGCTCCATGGTTGCTCTGCTACGGTTCTGCAGCGTGGATCTTGAGCGCAGACGAGGCTCAGACATGGGGCTGGGGACTGCAGTGGCTGGTTGGGGTCCCCTTGCCTCACCCCAGAGCGCTCACTACAGGTCAGGAACGTCTCCATTCTTCTCCTTTCTGCTGCCGCAGCTCTCAGAGCCGGCACCGTGCAAGCAGTGACAGTAACAATATCCCAACAGCGAGAGCACACAGGACGAGCAAACAGAGCCTGGCCCTGATTTCTGACCGCTTGCCCGGGTGGGAATAATTTTCCCACTGGGGTTCCTGTGTCAGAGGGCTGCTGAGCCCGGGGCTAACTGCAGCACGCCAGCTGGAGCCCTCCCAGCTCACTGCCGGCCTGGCAAAGTTGTAAGCAAACCCCCTGGTGCTTTCAGCAGCCGGGGGAGAATGAAGCAGCCTGGCTCGGGGGGAGCGGGATGCCACGAGGGGCTCTGCAGCGAGCTGGTGACAGGGGACGCCTTGTTGTTAATGAGGTGCAGAAGAGGATGCAGACATCTGCCCCCTTGGCTCCCCAAGGGCGCTGGCTCCGCAGCTGCCCCAGCAGCTTTCTCTGGGTATTGGAGCAGCGGCAGGCCAACCCTGGCGCGCCGCCTCATCTCCCTCTCCGAGCACCCAGCACGTCCGTGCCTGCCAAAGGGGATGTGGGGTGCAGGTCAGGGCCACAGGAAACCAGCCTGACCCTGCCAGCACCCGCGTCTGGTCACTGCAGGATGAGGGAGTCCATCACCATCCCTACAGCACAGTGACAGTATCAGGCCCAACCCCTGTCCCCTGCTTGGACCCCCACGGCTCCTCGCACTGCTCCTCCATCCGCCCTTCTCAGCATGGTCCAGGCGACAGCCCGACCTCCTGGCCAGGAGGAAAGACAAGACAGGAAAGTGGGAAGCAAACGGGCTCCAGTGTGAGCATCTCCCCAGGGTCTCCATCCCAGCACTGCCACACCCCCTGCGGCCTCAGGCAATGAGCTGCGCTTTGGTTTCCCTGGGAAAGGGAGAAATGAGACGTGTGCCAGCTCATTTCAGACGGCCATGGAGGGGTGATGGTTATCCCTGTGCCAGAGTGGCATCTCCAACCAGGAAGTCCATCCCACATGGGTCCCAGGATGGCAGAGCAGGATCACGGAGCAAGCAGAGCATCGACACGGCTGCAGCCGCTGGGCTCGCTGGGCTGGGGATAAGCCAGGAGGACAGCACCTTCAGGGACCCTCCCAGCCCCTCATCAGAAGCAGCAGGAGTCACTGGGTTCCCACCACCACTCCACCAGTGTGGAGCAGGAGGGAGAGCAGACGTGAGATCAGCCTCTGGAGCAGTCACTGGAAACCCAAACAGCTGCACCACAGAGCACTTGGGCTCTCCCCATTCCTCCTTTCCAAACCCAGGGGCCACTTCTCCTGCGAGCCACCGCCAAAGCCATGCACCGGCTCCTCTGCCTGCAGAAACCACAGTTCCCACGCCTTGCGCGCTCCATCCTCTCGTGGTCACTTGCCAGACACTGCGGCTTGGCCCATGCCCTGCGGACTGGGCGCGAGTGCGTCTGTGGCCCAGGGTAAACAAACAGCCTTTCCTCCGGGGCTGATACCTCTTGCCACCGCAGCCGCCTTCGGCTGGCCTGGCTGTGCCGGCAGCATGGCTGAGAGGTTTAGCAAGGTCCACCCCCGTGGTTGCTGTGGGCTTGGCTGCCGGCGCTGCCTGCCACCACGGCTGGCGGAGAGCGGGACTGAAACAACAAACAAACAAGAAACATGCACGGCTTGGCTAGGCCTGCACATTGGAAACAGAGATAAGCTGCTCCAAAAGCCGAATGATTCCGCGATTCTGTGAATCCCAGCGAGGCAGTGGAGCGGGGGGGGGGAGAGGGCGGCGGAGCTGCCATGTGCTGGCCTGGGAGCAGACAGCCCCGACAGATGCCAGCTCCCACCTCTGGCTGCTGGGGAGGGGAAGCACCCTGAGGTGCGAGCGGGAGCACCCAGCCGCGCTGAGGCTGCTGGCTCTGCTGTACAGCGCCCAGCTCCAGCCGCAGGACAGAGGTCAGGCTGGGCTGGAGAGCACAGTCCTGTCCCCTTGCACTGCAGCCAGCCCTGCCAGAGGCCACGTGGCCAAGCGCACGTGGTGACGGTGGCGAAACGAAGGCCGGTAAATCATTAAGCTGCTGTGGCTGTGCTGTTAAGACCCTGTGCTGGAAGCCCTCAGGCACCTTGACTTGCCTGCCATTGCACGAGGGCTGGAGTCAGGGTCTCCGCACCTGGCTCACCGCCCTCTCCACTGCGCAAAAGACCCTTGTGCTCTGCCGGGCAGGAGCAGCAGCCTCACTCCTTGGTCTCATTATAATTTTCTAAACAATCAAACTTGCAAGTGCAGTTTGGAGCAGAGAGTCTGTTTGAAACTGGGACTGGGTTATTCCTGCAGCACCGATTCTTTGGAAACTGCTGAAGCAGGCAAGAGAATAGTTCATGGTCCCCTCGCAACGCACTGGACCTCCCCGGAGGAGCTGGCTGAGTTAGTTTGAGCAGGAGAAGGTTTGTGCTTTATTTCCAGCTCTGCCACTGACTCACTGGGTGGCTTTGAGTGAATCACTTCCCTCTGCATGTGTTTTCAGCTGGGAAGTGCCGGCTGGGGCAGCCACCGCTCCCCAGGCACCAGCTGGATGTACCTGGCTGTCTGCAGGACAGGCAGCAAAGGCACAACGTGGTAGAGGAGGGCAGCTCTCAGCTCCGTCAGAACCAGCCTCTGCCCTGAGGACAAGGTCATCCCCGTTAACAGGCATGAGGTAAAGCAGGCTGACACCCCGAGCTGTACCCAGTCTGCCTGAAGTACCCTCCACAGGCAGAGTGGGAACAATACCACCTGTGCCACCGAGGTGGTTTCCTTCATCAATCCCCTGAGCCCCCCTCCACCAGCCCCACATCCTTGGACCCCGTCTTTGCCTCCGACAGCCTCACATGCTCCATCAGCCCAGGGCAGATGGGGCTCCCATACCCCCTCCCCAGTGCCATGTGCCTGATTGGAAAGATCCAGGTCAGACCAGCAGTGGTGTCCCCAGGATTTCAGATGCTTTGGGAAAATGAGGCTTGTTGCTAGAAATAAAACTTTAAATGTTCTGGACCATGATGATGACTCAGTGCTGTTAACGCTGTGCAAGTTCTGCCTCTTCTGGGCTTGCACTAGTACAGATGTGCACCAGCCCGGGGCTGCACGCGCGGGCCTGTGAGGTGTTGCTTCCATATCCGTTGTGGCACTGGGCTGGGCAATTGCAGCCATCAGGCATTTGGGTAGGGATCGCCAGGTCCTGAAAGAGCTTCCAGAAGTGGCCCCTGGGATGTTATGAGGGGATGAAGTGAAGGTAAGAAATGCAGAAACTGGTGGGGAATGTGGACGGATGTCCCAAGCCAGATGTCTGGGGGAGGTCAGGAGGTGCATTGTGGTTGTTTGGAGAAGAACAAGGGTCAGTCCATGAACACAAACCCCCCTGATGATATTGGCTCACAGTTTCGCTGCACGTGGCATTACCCAGGGACATGATGTTCTCTGCATTTTACCAAAAACTGTGGCAGCGAGAGGCAAGTCAGCTACAGAGGTCAGCAACGACGTGAACTCAGAGAGCAAGCTCGGAGCACCCTGCCCAGCACCTCCACCACCCACAGCCTTCCCACAAGGGCACTGTTCCCTTCTGCAGGGCACGTGGGTGCCCTGGGCGTGCAGCCAGGCGCCTTCCCCGCCACAGCCATGGATGAAAAGCCACAGAGACAGAGAGAGGAAAAATACACGCATCGGAACACAGGTGTCTTCCACAGATAATGTGGCTGCTGGGGCCCCAGTGGAGAAACAGAGAGGACACAGAGGGACCTGCCAAAGGGAACAGGCAGCGGTCCCCAGCGACCAGCTTTGACCCCAGGTCTGCGGAGGTTCGAGATCAGCTCTCCCCTGCCACCGACTGTGGTGTGGCCCTGGGAACATCAGTCCCAGGCCCCACAAAGGCACTCCCTAGGGATGCTTGCACGGACCATGGCAGCCGAGCTCCCTGCCAGTGAGTCTGCAGGCAGCGCCCGGCAGGGCCAGGTCACAGAAGAGCCAGGTGAAGGCACGGGGGCTCCTCCAAGGCCTCATTGGCCTCCCCTGCCACCTCCAGCTGATCCACTCCTGAGGCCCGAACAGTTTGTTCCCCTCCGCCTCCCAGGTGGTTCCAGGCAAGGCAGAGGTGGATGTTTTCTGGGCAGGCAGCACTGCCCACCTGCCTGCAGCCGGCTCCGGGCAGGGGAAGAGCACCCTCTGCCGCTGCTCCAGCGGGCACTGCTGCAAATCCAGCACCCATCCTGGAAATGAGAGAAAAGCCAAGGCCCCGGCTTGTCATCGGTTTAATAGGCACAGCAAAAGGAAGTTTATAAATCCGGTTCACTTCTCTAAATGGATTTGCATTTGGCATCTCTTTCAACAAGGGTAATGAAAACAGACTTTGATATCATATGCTATCATTTTACTAATAAAAACAGACCACAGTTGCCAAATACATCTGAGCATCTCAAAAGTGCTCTTTGAATTAAAGAGACATTACCAAATTTGAAGTCCATGTTCTTAGTTTAGAAACTAGATTGCATCAATTAGACATGAGTATACCAGCAGAGACGAAGGATGCAGACCGAGCGCGCCCGGTAACTACACACATCTCTACGTGCAGACAGCTGCTTGCACATATACGTGTCTGGCCTCTGCTGTGCTTCTTCAGTGGCAGCATCCCTGGGCGCAGTGGATGTCCTGGGCTCGCTCCCTCGCGCACACCTGCCTGGGAGAGCCGGGCTCCCACAGGAACCGGGAGAGCAGCGCTGCAGGAAGCCGCAGCAGCACGGCAGGCTCCCGGCAGCCAGCGCAGGCTGCAGCTGGCCGTACACGGACTGCTCCTCGCAGGGAGCCAATGCCTCGCTGCCGCTCTCCCACGGCTGCGTGGCCTTCCGGGCTGCTCCCACCTGCAGAAAAACCTGGTGGGTGAGATCACCTCGGGGATCGGCTGGCCACTGAGGTGAGTTCACGGCACAGAGCTGACAGCCCTTGGGTTAGAATCAGAGGGGACCTGCACTCGGCTGGGAGCCAGCAGCTTTCCAGCCCTGTAGCATCTTCTCCAGCGTGGCTGCCTGCAGCAAGACACAAGCCCTCACTGGCTGCCTGGTCCAGGGTTCAGCATGCCTGCGGGGTTGTTGATCAGAGTATGGGGGCCCTGCTTTTGGGGGAGAAAGGGGGACCGGCAGCTGGGATGGTTACAAAGCCTGTCCCTGCAGATTTCTGTCTCTGAGTCACTGGCTGATGCTGGCTAACAACACAGGGAGCTACCAAACGAGCAGTTGTCAAAAGAGCTAAGTCTGATTGTTCTTGTCCCTGTCTGCCTAAACCTGTCTGCATACCTTCACGCCATGCTGACACAGTCCCCAAGGCTTGGAAAGGCTCAGAAAGGCTCCCACTTCCCAAAAGTCAGCAGTTCAGAGAGCCGCTTTGAGAAGTCGCAGCTTGCACTCAGCACGCAGGAGGACGCAGGGGGACCAGCCGTCACTCCTGCCGGCCACGTCCCCTGGGGAGATGTGCCAGCTCCTCGCTGGAGACACCCAACTCTCTCCACGCTAGGGCTCCCAATCTCAGCTCCTCAGGAAAGGGCCTAAAATTACGAGAGATGAATCACCCCCTACCTTGTCCCTAGGGCAAAGCTGGTCAGGAATTTTCTGTCATTGTCATTTTCCTAAAGGAAAATCCACTTGTGCCCAGCCGTGCTTCTCAGCTCTGTGACCTTTAAGACTGACTGTCTGCTGGGAAAGCAGGAAACAAACAGATTTGTTTGGTTCAGTTTGATCCGACTCAAAATATTTTTGGTTGTGGTCCTGATCCAAAGTGTTTCATCTCAGATCAGTTCCACATTAATCTGTAATTCCCTGGCAAGCTGCGCTGCCAGCAGCACTGTAGCTGGGATGCTGCTCCCTCCTGGGGCCCCGCTCCTACACCAGAGTGGATCTCTGTGGCTGCTCCGACCAGCCCTGGCCAGGTGTGCCATGAGGGCCGCACGCAGTTCAGCAGGAGCATTTTTCAGAGGCTGCAGGACCCCATCTGTGAGTGCAGGTCTGTGACAGCCTCCCTCACCACTGTCCCCGAGCAGTTCAGTGCCCGCCTCTGTGCGCTGCCTGAGAACTTGACCTATAAAGCATCAGACAGGCCTTTGTGGCTTAGCAGGAGGCTCCTCTGAAGCAGCTCCTCACTGTCTTCTCTGAAACTTTTATTCACTTTTCTCTGCTTTAGGACTGTCCCATTCCTTTCCAGCATTTGCCCCATCACCAGTGATCCTTGTCTTCTTGACACTGTACCCCTGCCCTGCTCATAATGCCATGTGTGAGCATGGTAGGAACCCAAGCCCTGTGTGAACAGACAAAAAAGCCTTTGCTGACTCCTGCTGCTGAGCTGGTCTCATTGGTGCAAGTCAATTAATGTTTCAGGACACAGAGATGTGGGGGTGGAGGCCAGCGCTGCTGGTAGCAAAGTGAGGGCATCATGTCTGGGACAGCAGTGAACGGACTACAGACAACCAGTGGTTGTCCCATGGCAGCTCTCCCAGGCAAGCCCGGCTCCAGGCAGACGTACTACCAGTGCCGGAGGTGTTGATGGAGCCGTGGGCCGGCATGGGGGCCTGCTCACAGGCGGCTGTGTCTGAGACAGAGCAGGGTTGCTTTGACCCTGGCAGGCCTCACTGAGAGGGCTTTAAACTAGATTTGGAGGGGGAAGGGGATAAAACCGGGCTCACTAGAGTTGAACCTAGGGGTGGCGTGCCAGAGTTGAAATCGATAGCCCAGCTCAGGTGCATCTACACCAATGCACGCAGCATGGGCACCAAACAGGAGGAGCTGGAAGCCATTGTGCAGCGGGACAGCTATGATGTAGTTGTAATCACAGAAACATGGTGGGATGCTTCTCATGACTGGAGTGCTGCAATGGATGGCTATAAGCTCTTCCGAAGGGATAGGCAGGGAAGGAGACGTGGTGGGGTGGCTCTGTGTGTTAGGGAGTGTTTTGATTGCATAGAAATCAAAGATTGTGAAGACCAAGTAGAGTGCTTATGGGTAAGGATGAGGGGGAAGGCCAATGAGGCAGATATCCTGCTGGGAGTCTGTTACAGACCACCCAACCAGGATGAAGAGACAGATGAGACATGCTATAAGCGACTGGCAGAAGTCTCACATTCGCTGGCCCTTGTTCTTGTGGGGGACTTCAACCTACCGGACATCTGCTGGAAGTATAACACGGCAGAGAGGAAACAATCTGGGAGGTTCCTGGAGTGTGTGGAGGATAACTTCCTCACACAGCTAGTGAGTGAGCCCCCCAGGGGAGGTGCCTTGCTGGACCTGCTGTTTACAAACAGAGAAGGACTGGTGAGAGATGTGGTGGTCGGAGGCCATCTTGGGCTTAGCAACCACGACATGATAGAATTCTCAGTTGTGAGTGAAGTAAGGAGAGGGGTCAGCAAAACTGCTATCATGGACTTCCGGAGGGCAGACTTTGGCCTGTTCAGGTCACTGGTTGAGAGAGTCCCTTGGGAGACAGTCCTGAAGGACAAAGGGGTCCAGGAAGGCTGGATAGTCTTCAAGAAGGAAATCTGAAAGGCACAGGAGCAGGCGGTCCCCATGTGCCATAAGAAGAGCTGGTGGGGAAGGCGACCGGCCTGGCTGAACAGGGAGATTTTGCTGGGACTCTGGGAAAAGAGGAGAGTTTATCACCTCTGGAAGAAGGGGCAGGCAACTCACGAAGAGGACAAGGATCTCGTTAGGTCAAGCAGGGACAAAATTAGAAAGGCAAAAGCTCAGCTAGAGCTCAGTCTGGCTACAGTTGTAAAGGATAATAAAAAATGTTTTTACAAATATATTAACAACAAAAAGAGAGGCAAGGAGAATCTCCATCCCCTACTGGATATGGCGGGGAACATTGTCTCCAAGGGCGAAGACAAGGCTGAGGTACTTAATGCCTTCTTTGCCTCAGTCTTTAATAGCCAGTCCAGGTATCCACAGGGTATTCAGCCCCCTGAGCTGGAAGATGGGGATGGAGAGCACAATATACTCCTCATAATCCAGGAGGAAGCAGTCAAGGACATGCTAAACCACCTGGACACCCACAAGTCTATGGGGCCTGATGGGATCCACCCGAGAGTACTGAGAGAGCTGGCGGAGGAGCTTTCCAGGCCACTCTCCGTCATTCATCAGCAGTCCTGGTTAACAGGGGAGGTCCCAGAAGACTGGAGGCTTGCCAATGTGACGCCCATCTACAAGAAAGGCCGGAAGGAGGATCCTGGGAACTACAGGCCTGTCAGCCTGACCTCTGTGCCGGGGAAGATCATGGAGCGGTTGGTCTTGAGAGTGCTCAAAGGGCACCTGCAGGACAACCAAGGGATCAGGCCCAGCCAGCATGGGTTCATGAAAGGCAGGTCCTGCTTGACCAACCTGATTTCATTCTATGACCAGGTGACCCGCCTAGTGGATGAGGGGAAGGCTGCGGGTGTTGTCTACCTGGACTTTAGTAAAGCCTTTGACAGCGTCTCCCACAGCATTCTCCTGGAGAAACTGGCGGCTCGTGGCTTAGACAGGTTTACTCTTCGCTGGGTGAGGAACTGGCTGGCAGCCGGTCACAAGCAGTGTTCCCCAGGGCTCAGTTCTGGGGCCGGTCTTGTTCAATATCTTTATTGATGATCTGGATGAGGGGATCGAGTGCTCCCTCAGTAAGTTTGCAGATGACACCAAGTTGGGTGGGAGTGTTGATCTGCTGGAGGGTAGGAGGGCTCTGCAGAGGGATCTGGACAGGCTGGATCGATGGGCAGAGCTCAACTGTATGAGGTTTAATAAGGCCAAGTGCCGGGTCCTGCACTTTGGCCACAACAACCCCATGCAACGCTACAGGCTTGGGGAGGAGTGGCTGGAGAGCAGCTCGGCGGAAAGGGACCTGGGGGTGCTGGTTGACAGCCGGCTGAACATGAGCCGGCAGTGTGCCCAGGTGGCCAGGAAGGCCAACGGCATCCTGGCCTGTATCAGAAATAGTGTGGCCAGCAGGAGTAGGGAAGTGATTGTGCCCCTGTACTCGGCGCTGGTGAGGCCGCACCTTGAATCCTGTGTTCACTGTTGGGCCCTTCACTACCAGAAGGCTGGAGCACAAGTCTTATGAGGAGCGGCTGAGGGAACTGGGGTTGTTTAGTCTGGAGAAGAGGAGGCTGAGGGGAGACCTTATCGCTCTCTACAACTACCTGAAAGGGGGTTGTGGCGACGAGGGTGTTGGCCTCTTCTCCCAAGTAACTAGCTATAGGACAAGAGGAAATGGCCTCAAGTTGCACCAGGGGAGGTTTAGATTGGATATTAGGAAAAATTTTTTCACCGAGAGAGTGGTCATGCATTGGAACAGGCTGCCCAGGGAGGTGGTGGAGTCGCCATCTCTGGAAGTGTTTAAAAAACGTGTGGATGTGGCACTTTAGGACATGGTTTAGGGGACACGGTGGCGATGGATTAATGGTTGGACTTGATGATCTTGAAGGTCCTTTCCAACCTAGTGATTCTGTGATTCTGTGACCAGGGGAGTGGCCACATGAAGGCAGAGCACTCAGCCAGGAAGGCGGGGTCAGGTCCTGACGTAGCATGAACTCAGGGTTCCGCATGGCACAACTGTGCTGTGCCTCTGTTTCAGCCCTGGTTGTCCTCAGCCCCAAGCAGAAAGGATTTGCAGAGCACAAGGATACCGTCCTTCCCTGCTGGTGTGCATATGCAGAGCGCTGGTCTGCAGTAGGGTCAGCTCCAAGGGCGTCTCTGTCAGACATGCATGCAGCTCGCTGCGCTCTGCCCTGAAATTGCAAGGGAGGACTCAAGCATCTCTCTCCTCACCTTGCCACTCACTGCAGAGTCTGCCCAGACACCAAAACAGCCACTGAGGCTGGCTGGGATTTATCTGGAGGGTAGGAAGGAGCATCTCGGTGAACCTCTGTCCCACTAGTGAGTCTCCTTCCTCTACCTCTTACAGAGCAACTGCAGGTGATGTAGGAGCCAGCTAGTGCACGTCCTCAGATGGGAGGGAGCAAAAGGCATGCTGAAGGCGAGGACAAGTCAAGACGCTGGCCTTGGGTAGAGCCACACAGAGCAGGGAACCTGATGAGCATTGCGAATCTCTGTGGCCCAGCAGAGCCTGGAGCCCACAGCGGAGGCAGTGCTTTCAGAGGGAGGACATGTTTTCTCCAGCAATACCTGTGAGTTACCTCAGCATCTGTGTTTTCCACTGTCCTGCAAAATGGTTTTATAAACAGATAGTTCTCGGCCATGGGAGGCTGGTGTACACACCGCCTCCAAGAAAGACTTTCAGGTTGGTACTGCAGAAAAATCTCACAGCATCTGGGTGTTTTGGCCTGCCTAGCTGAGATAACAGGCACATACTATCATCTCAAGCAGCCAAGGCTTTCAGGAGCAGCATTATGGAGGCAAACATTTGGATGCTTAAGATTGTGCTCCATGGTCCCTAGGCACATCTTTGCTGTCTTGTTTGTTTCTGAAACGTTCCAGGTCTCTGGGCCAGCTCCTGCGCAGGGGCACAAGGCACACCACTACACACTCGGGCAATTTATCACTTGAGTAACCAGTTCCCTGAGCTCATTTCCTAGTAAAAGATTGGCTTCACTTCTCTCTGAGTCTCAATATTTAAGACTGCCAGCCACACCAGGGGAGCATCACCTCACAGATACAGATCCCATGTGCCATTCCACCTCTGTACCACCAGCACACCCTCCCCTGCGGAGGGCCAGTTCTTACATCACAGAATCACAGAACGGTTGAGGCTGGAAGGGACCTCTGGAGGTCACCCTGTCCAATCCCCTCGGGGTGGACACTTGGGAGGAAGGAGACCCACATGGAAAAGCACATGGCTCTAGGACAAGGCTATTCTGACATGCCCACAGGCAATCACCACAAGACTATCCTGACATGCTCACAAGCGACCGCATTACTGCTGCTTAACGCATTCCTGCCTGCTGCCATCCATGACTGTGTGGGTGCTGCAAGGAGTGGCACATGCATGGAGAGCTGCGGCCATGAGTTGGCTCCAGAAACAGCGGCATGACCGCAGTGCATGGAGCTGCCGTGCAGGGACTTGTGCCAGGAACAGCACAAGGAACCAGACAGCTCACAGACAGCGTCAGTATAGCAGGAACCACTTCCATCCCTGGCAGCACATTTGCTCTCTTGGCATCACAGCACCAGGGAGGCTACAGGAGGGTTGTGAAAGATGGGGCAGAAGGGCAATGGATGGGTACAGAGAGTGGGAGAGGAACTGGGAAAGGGAGACAGGCAGTGTGACCACTCATGAGAGAAAACAAGGAGCCAGAAAGAGTATTCTTGGTAATCTAAAAATAAGGTCTTCATCTTTGCCACCTCCAAGGGTTTCAGTGCTGAGGACTGAGAATTATGAGATAGTCCAGAGAGACAGTAACTGTGCCTAAACTGCAGGACCCAGGAACACCTTTCAGCACCAGTATTTGGTGGGAATCAAGTCACATCACAGCTCCACAGCAGAAGGGTAACACGGTCATCCCTCCCACTGTTGACGCCAAAGTAAGTCAAGGCAGCAGAAGCTGAGCAGTCAGCACACTGTCCTGGACTCACATACAGCCCTAAGCAGCGATACATGCTGCCTTTAGCAAGACCTCAAGGTGCTGGGCAGACATTTGCAGAGCATCAGGAATGTGGAGATGATGTGCTGGGGAGCTCTGCCAACTCTTCTCCTTCAGGCTCGGTGGAGGTCACAGCCTGCCCAGTTGCTCATGGTTTCTTTATTCTAGCTCCCTTTTAAATTTTTTTCAGTTCTTTGTCTAGAAACACCTTTGCTGCTCTCAGCAGTTGTTGTTCTTCCTATCTCAACTGTAACTTGCTTTGTTTTGTTCTGTTTATCTTTCCAAGGACACTTTGACTAGTTTTCCTTATCTCCTCCGTTCTTCTTAAAGAGCCTTGAATCACACCAGAGCAGTTACTCTGCTCACTGTTTTTGTGGTTCATAATATTTTACTCGTGCTAACCATCACTCACACCAGCTACAGACTGTTTGACCTGCCCTCTCCCTCAACAAGTTTTGTGGGAAGGAAAGCTGGGGACACAGCCTGGCAGGGAACTGTGACATGCTCTAATCCTGCAGATTAGGCATAATTTATTGGTGAAGGGTGAAGAACCAAAGCATAGTACTGTGCTGCAAGGGTAGGCTGGCCTCCAGCTTCTACTTTACTGCCACAAACAAAAATCCCAGGTAGCCAGGAAAGCTGAGCAGACCAAAAACTACTTGGGTCACCTTTCCCAGCAACCTCATTCTCTTGCTGCCCAGAGTCCAAGTGGGAAGGACCTGTCTCAAGCAAGCCCACCCCACCAGGGCCAGCATATCTCAGGCCACTCTGCTCTGCTGTGACTCACTTTGAAAGACTCTGGCACCTGGGAAAATGACTGGTCTCACTTCTGTGTCCCCATTGCGTTCAGTGGGGCTTGCGCTCTGTTGGCAGAAGCCCAAGACCAAAATCAAGCGTTTCTTAACCCAGTTTTGTCCTCTGGCTACCTGTGCATGCCTTAGCAAAGTTCTTTGAAACCCTGGCGCAGCAGGATCTGCAGTTTCAGGCCAGCTGCTGCACATCAGCATCTGTCAGCTGGTTCCAATGGCACAGAACTAGTTTACACCAACAAAAGATCCTGTCCAGGAACTGGGAAGCATTGTTCTCATTACCTCTGCAATGCTTTTGGTCACAAGCTATCCCATAGGGAATGATGGAGCTGGCTGTTTCAGCCTGGTTTCCAGTAGAAACAAAACTTAAGCAATCACACCATTTGTGTTTGTACATCCATCCCCAACAGCCCGGGAACCCATAGGCAAGTTTCACCCTAATCTGACAGAGGGGTCAAGAAGCTAATGGTCTGACTCAACCTGTGATATGAGGTCCCTCTCTCCTACCAGTGGCATGGGAGGAATCCACACAGAAAGCTGCTGCGAGAGCTCAGCTTCTATCAGACACCAGAAAACAGTACACAGAACTTCCCCAAATGCCGTCCTCATGCAGAAGCTTTAGGCGGGACTCACACTTCCCAGGACACCAGAGGATCCACCAGAGAAGACAGAGCCCTGGGAGAGGGGTTTCCTTGAGCTGGCTGCTCAGACTTGCTGCCTCTGGTTTTGTACTGGGGCTGCCACCACCATAAAACAGAGGTCAACGTGGAGAAACAGAATGACCAAGAACGCCAGTCCCTGATGGAAGCAGCAGCCCCCTGCTTTGGGACACCAGCATCCAAAAATGCCAGGCAGCATCAACCCTGCCCAGGCCCCAGAAGAGCAGGAAGGGCCACGGTTTTCTCACCCTTCCAGACAGGTTTTTAAAGGTAATGGTGTCTTTTCTCCAGGCTTCACCAAACACTCAGAACAAAATCCAGGGAAAACCATTGATGTCAGTGACTTATGTGCACACTACAGCGCTCAAGCTGTTCATAGGAAGAAGCACAAAAATAATACAAGTTCACTGTTTATCTAACACTGGCCAAGGGCAAAGTCAACAAACAGCCTTGGTATCTCTCAGGAGACACAAAGCTGACAGCTCCAGCCTGCCCTAAACGGACACGGGATGCATTGACTTTGGCAACGCTGACTGCTGCATGCTGTCATGTCAATAAACATCCTCATACACATATCTGAAGGAGGTGAATGGTCGTGGGATGTGGAGAGGAACAGTGTTTGCTAAAAAGAGACAAGGGAGAGAGAACAATCAGTCTTATAAATAATTACACTTCACTCTATGATATGCCCATGAGTAAGGAAAAGTGGGAGCGCTGATGGGGGAGGCTGTCCCAGATACTGCCCGGAAGACACAGTATTGCTTATGCTGCTGTGCAGCTGTGTACAGCTAAGGAGGTGGTGATGACAATGTGCTCCCACCATGCTTGCTGCTGCTTTCCTCTGTGCTTCCAGAAGCACCTTTACATCACCATACAGTGTGGACCTCTCTGGTTACTCCTCTCCCAGAACACAGTCCCCATGTGCCAGTTTGCACAGAGAGGGATGCAGCTTCGTGCCAGGCTGCAGGTGGCAACCCAACCTGGGGCAGGGTTCCTCTGAGCCCACACCTCCTGTCAGATCCAGCTCCTTTCCCACCTCACAACCCATAGGCAAGTCATCAGCAAAATACGTTAGGCTGATACAGGATCTTACACGTGGCTCCTGGAGATGCTGTTACTGTGGGAAGCCCACAGGCACAAAACTACGGCTCACAGTGCAAATTTCACTCACCGAGATGTGACTTGTCTAACAGAATCCCTTCAGCTGCTTACTTGGAGAAGGGAAGCTTGTTTCCAACATCTTCAGAGAAAGAGCGCTGCCTGAAACGGAACCATGAAGAAAACAAACAGCCTAGGCAGTAAAGTCGTCCATCAGCCCTGAAATGCACATCACGGCATAAAACAGACAACATCTTGTGAAGCCCCCTCTGAATAGCAGCTGTGCCCTCCAGTGTATTGTTTGCCCCCAATCTGGTATCATCCACAGGCTCACTGAGAGTGCACCCTAGGCCATTAATAAAGACACGAAATATTATTGGTCCCAGTGTCAAAAAAGCCTTTTCCATGCCCTTTGTTTCTAGGTCCTCCACTCCAGTAAGCATCAAGACCCCACTTTCCTTAGCCTTCATTTTTTGCTCCTGGCATACTTCAGAGAGGCCCTTCTTGGTGTCTTTCACACCTGCTGACTCCAGCACTGCTGAGCTTTGGCTTTCCTCACTCCATTCCTGAAAGCTCAGGCAATGCCTCCATGTCCACTGCAGGTAGCCTGTCCCTGCTTCCGCTGCCTGTTCAGGAGTCCCCTCCTGGGCTCCACCCCAAAGCACCACTCTTACATAAAGGAAGCTGGTCCCTGTCCAAGATGCTGCTCTTTCAGTGGATCCAGGATGAAAAGGAAGGCAAAGTTGCAGCCCAGGCTATCCAGGGGGAATCAAGGGTGAAATTCCACCCCCCCCCCCAAAAAAACATCTAAGCTACACATACAGTGCAGAACCATTTTAAGAGCAACAATGCCCCCTGCCTGTCTCCATCCCAGTGCTCTCTTCCGATTCCTTTGATTTTTCCAGCTGCAAATCAGTCAATTTAGACCTGTCCCCTCTCTCATACCACAGCTAGGACATGCAACTCCAGGTTTAGGGGAGATGGGACTTTCAGGACTGGATTCTGCTTCAACATTGGTGTAGAGTAAGAGTGGCTTCATTGAAGTCTCTGCCGTTCAGCTTGAACCAAGGCTCGGTCATGGACAAGTCTGGTGAGACCCCCCTACAGTGCTGCGTCCAGCTCTGAAACCCTCAGCACAGGAAAGACATGGACCTGTAGGAGCAGGGCCAGAGGAGGCCACCAAAATGCTTGGAGGGATGGAACACCTCTCCTATGAAGACAGGCTGAGAGAGTTGGGGTTGTTCTGCCTAGAGAAGAGAAGGGTCTGGGGAGACCTTATTGCAGCCGGCCAGGACGTACAGGGGGCCTGTAAGAAAGATGGGGACAGACTTTTTAGCAGAACCTGTAGTAACAGGACAAGCGGTAACGGTTTTAAACGATTTAGACTAAATATAAGGGAAACATTTTTTTACTGATGAGGGTGGTAAAACCTGGCCCAGGTTGCCCAGAGAGGTGGCAGATGCCCCATCCCTGGAAACATCCCAGGTCAGGTTGGACAGGGCTCTGAGCAACCTGCTCGAGTTGAAGATGTCCCTGCTCACTGCAGGGGGGTTGGACTAGATGGCCTTGAAAGGTCCCTTCCAACCCAAGGATTCTATGATTCTAAGTCAGGTCATTTGCAGAGGCCCACATCCTCAGGAGCATCCAGAAACTCAGCTCCTTCTGTTTTCAGTTTCATAATCCATATTGGTAACTTCATCTTGCCTCTCCTTTCAACTCCTTCACCTCTTCCAAACTCCCACTGTACCAGAAAGAGAATGTTGCCAAGATCTTCCCACTGACCTCACTAGGGTGCTCTGCATCTCCTTGCTCTCTGAGGTAGCACCTTGTCTTGACTCACTGCTCTCTCCAAGCGGAGAAGAACAACCAAAGATGGAGGAGAATCAGGTCATGGTGCCAAAGGAGGCCTGCTGGGCTGGAAAGGGACAGGCATTTGTGGAGTGAGGTGATATGCTCCGAGCCGTGATCTGAGTCCCCACAGAAAGCTCGATGCCTGAGCTGTGAAGAGGACTAGGACAGCCTGTCCCCAGAGGAGACTGTTGTGACTCCACGGAGCAGAGCAGAAGAGCTGCCAAAACTACTCTCTGGAGAGACAAGTTGCTGGGGTAGGATCACAGACATCCCTGACGCAGAGGAAACCGGGTACTGGGAACCTGGAACAAGGGACTGAGAAGCACAGCAAGGGAAGAGTTTGACGTGATGAATCACAGACTGAACGCAAACACAGGAACAGGCTATCACGCGGTAACCAGTTACTGCATGTCAGCATTACAGTCCATGTGCATTCGCTTAGTCCGTGCAAATAAGGTCATTTCAGCCAGCTTAGTGCGGTTCTGTCACGTTGGCTAACTCGAATTGACTTGCATGTGCCATGGATTAAGGGTGTGCACACAGATGCCCCCCACCGTCAGCTGATGTACAGCAGCATATTCCTCTGTGATAACTTGTCCAGTCTGTCCGCACCTCCAGCTTCATAAAAGCTTCATCAGTGGGACAGCAAAGCTTCAAGAAAACACACCTGGGGTATGGTAAGGTAACTAAAGAGGTCACACAAACCAGGTTGCCAGTGGGTTTACGTTCAAGCACAATGAGGACCCATCCCACGCCATTTTTGCCTTCCATCTTGGACGTGCCTTCTCCAAGACCACAGTCTCCCATGTTCCTCTCCTAGGCTGGAGCCTACTGGGCTTGGAGATGGCTGCTTGACAAAACTGCCTCGTTAGGAGGTTTCGCAACAAGCTCCCTGTGACTGTATTAGGCGGCCTGCATCATCTGTTTTGACTTTGCTGGATTTGTCTGTGTTCAATATATTTCTCGCAAGGGTCCCAGTTCAGCCCTCATTGACGTCAATGGGAGTCTGTCCATTCCCTTCAGTGAGAGCAAGAGCTGTCCCTTGGTGCTTGTATCTCGGCTGTTTCATTTCAATGCCCAGCTCCGTACACCCTCCTACCTTTTCCATCCCTTCAACACGGCTGGTGGCTCAAGTCTGTCCCTTCTGGCTGGCTAGCGGATTCTGTCCTGAACTCGCTCCTTGTTCCCTGACACTGTACCACTGTCATGTTGTTCACCACATATCTTGATTTTCTGAGCACCTGCAGCATTGTGTTTCCTCAGCTGGACCCTCAGCAACATTTCCATTTCTTAAACATAGACAAAGCAAGTTTTGTTGGTTGGCCTCTCCACTTGAGCAATATCCTCCTTCTACAGCACAGCCGTCTACCTTGACAGTAAAGGCGGCTTTCACTTCAGTTAGTTTTATTTCTGCATTAGCTCCTCAACGATCAGCTCCCACCATAACTTAGATCTCTGTGTGGGTGATTATCAGAGAGGAAGGCTGGACAGTCACAGGAGTCCGAGAATCTCTTTTCAACACCACACTCTGTTAAGGATTTCCACTGAGATTTCAAATAAGCCATTTAAATTCTTTGCTCCCTCCTGTAAAACTGGCAATCGTGCTCTTCTCTTCAGTGTTTTTTGATGGAGAGATGTCCTCACAGTACTTTTGAGACCATGCAGAGAACTTTATATCTCCAAGCCTTTCTGAGTTAGCACGATCACTGCTTCTAAAACACTTCAAAAATGGACAAAGATGCAAAGTATTGCTGATCATCCGCTAGATAAACCTTTCATCACATCCAGGGACTGCCACAGAAGAGGCAGGACAACACACAACAAATGCCATACACACATTGTTTTAAGCCCCTTCCAAAAGCGTTCACTCCAGTGATGCTGGGGAGAGGATCCTGCACTACACAGCTCCATGGTGTGACCCAGTATACACCCTCGCTTACGTTCGCACGTTCATCCTGGTGCCAAAGTGTCTGTCTGATTTATGTTATCCTAAGGAAGATCTTGAGTTAATGGCACTACAGTTCTTCAGAGAAGACCCATCTCATGGAGGAGGGAAAAAGACAAGAAAAGAGGGAACAACAGGAACTCTTCTTCCACATCCCAGCTGGGCTTGGCTGGCACTGGCTCCAAGTATGCTGGTGGAGCCCAGTGCTGCGTACACTTCTGAGGCTGCCACAGTATCTCCCAGTGCCAGAGACGCGCTCTCAAGCAAAGAGGAAAGCAGATGGGCTAAACACAGCATCCCCACCTCCTTGTGGCAGGCACAGTATGAGAGAAAGGGATCGTTTTTATCAATAACGGATATTCTGCTGGAAGGGGGTAGGCTTCCTGTGTGCTTCTGCAGCGAGGAGGGAATGGCAAATCACTCAAACAGCAGTCAGCCATGGTTCCAGGGGAACGCTTTCAAGATGTGGTCTGTCCCACTGATATGCAATCAGAGAATTCAGCCCCAGGAGCAACCCTATATCCCACCAGATTTAGAGATGAGAAGGAGGAGAGGAAATGCTTCAAAGCTGATGGTGTCCAGGGTACTCCTGCACATCATCTCCCTGAGGATCTGCTGAGGCCCATTAACTCTGCCACAGGGAAAGCCACTCTGCTAAAACGCTCACACCCGGCTCCCATCTTGCAGGCAAATCACAGGGAATGAACTGCCAAAGCCAAGGCCAGCCAGCATCACACTCCCTCAGCACTCACCTGCACAGCACTGGTACCAGAGAAGGGCTGAGGATGGGGACATGCAGTGACACTGCTGTTGGGTTAAGGAGGAATGAGGGATGTGAGGAAGGGGAAGGAAGAGGGATGGAAAAGGTGAACATGGGCTGCCAGAGCCTTGCTCAGGTGGGAGCTGGGCAGAAATGGCAGCGAATCCACTATTTACGAGGAGTAAAGTGTTACAGAGCACAGCTGGGCCTGGACTACCTTCACCGACACCATGGCCTGCCAAGCTCCTAATAAAACCCAACACAGGTTGACTTGGGTTCTCATGGTGCTACAGAGCAGAAGCTTCCCCCTCCCCACCTGGGGCCCACATGCGCTGTGAAGCAAGTGCTTCCCCAGCATCTCACTGTGCCCAAGGCCTCCAGGGCTTCCCCACCCACCTCCACAGCCAAGCAGAGCAGCCCAGGAGCAGGTCCATGCCCTCGCTGCTTAACCTGCCCTCCGCAGCCCCACCTCACCACACATGCCTCCCCGCTCCGAGCGGGGATGGAGTACGCCCACGGTCTGTTGTTGTTGGTTTTGGCTCAGCAGTAGCAGGCTGCTTCCAGCAAGAGTGGTATGAATAATTGCCCAATTAACTGGAGGAACTTCCAGATGTGTGTTTGCTTTCATACCCATCCAGCCCCCCTCAATCCCACGTGCCTAACGCTGCGGAGAGTGGTGGGGGTGGGAGAGCCAAAGTCTCTGCTAGCTCACGCAGCAGCATGCGCAGGGCTAGCCCGCTGCCTGGCTCGGCTAGCCTTTCTATCCCCACCTCCCTCCTGCTCTTTAAATGGGGAAATGGTCTTTTTTTACACGACCCCAGGGAGAAGGAAATTTGCTCTGCCTGCCAGAGCCTGGTTATGCATGCCAAAAGCCAAGCAAGCAGAGAAGAAAGCTGATCCCATGTTATGATTTTTATCAGGTGCACATACAGTGAACCCTCTTAAGACAGGTATTTTTGCCATTTCCCCCCCCTTTTCCCATTGAATAATCTCGCACTCAGCAAAGGTTTTATTATCAGCCAAACTGCTTTCACCCAGTGGGATGCACTGAAGCATTTCAAGGCTGTGGTTCTTCTCCGTTATCAGTGGGATCCAGCTCTAGCATCGCCACGCATCCGCTTCACACCGTCTGAGAAAGGGGGGCTCTTTCTAGGATGTGGGTGGTGATTTGACCTGGGTGTCTCAAACTTGGTCAACAGAACAAGGCCAAAAGATGGCTCAGACCCCACAGACAACGTGAGCTTCTCACCACCCCTCACGCACACAAAAAGTGCAAGGGCTGGCTTTCACCTCCTCCGATTTTAGCACCCAGTTTGGCACCAGAATATCTAAGCTCCAGTGAGAAGAAACAGAAGGAGCTCCAGAGCAACCTGCTCCATCCGACAGTCCTTAAGACAAATGAGCTGCTTCACTCACGGGAGGCTTCAGTCTCTCCCCACTGCATAGCACAGATGGAGCTTAAAGGACAAAAATTACACCAGATGGCAAACTTCTAGACAGCTACTGTTTGGGGAAATGAATGCCATCCAAAACATGCGCTCTGCCCAACCGCAGCATAAGTGAAGCAACTCCAGCTCAAAGCATTCTCCCAGACCAAAACCTCAGCCTTGGGACCTTTTGGACAGGATATCCAGAAATAGCAGCAGTGAGGGGTGATGACTCTGTTTGGAAGTGGCATCAGCATGGCACTGTGGGCATCACAGGACTCCTTGTGTCACCCAGCTCTTGAGGTTTTATATTGCAAACCTTCAGATGGCTACTAGCAGAGAGCACCTGGGACGTATGCACCAACACAACCACAGCCAGAACATCTCCTTTAGCACCAGCACACAGATGTACATACAGCACTGTTGAAGCAGAAGGCTGATAAGACCTGCTTTTCACCCAGCAGCTGGCAAAGACTGAACCTGAAGAACAAGGACAAACTGCCATACAATCCTTCCCCATGGTGTACTGAGAGCCTTTCTCACTGCAAGCCAAGCAAATGCTCTAAGCAGCTTCAGGGAAAGTGTGTTCCTGAAGCTGGCAAAAGGGTTTGGACAATACTCTGCTTCCCCATCCTTTGAATCAGGACAACTGGACAGGGCAGACAGCCAGGATCCAAATACCTTTAAAAGATGAATGATGATCTTTTCCTCAGAGAAGCTCAACAGCCAATGTTAACTTTTCAGTAATCAGCAAATAGTCCAGTGTCAAAAACACTTTTCCATGATGAATTTCCATACCACACATTGCAAGACTGGGGTATGAAGTCCCATTTCTCACAAATCTCTCTTCATTCACTGGAAAAGTCACTACTGCCAGGAATGACTCTCCCTTGCCCCCTAGACTGCTATTCAAATCCAGCCCACCTACAGCAATGACAATTCATTTGTCCCCTTCTCTCCACAGGGGTCACATTGCCAGGTCAAATCCAGCCACAGCAAACTAAATGATCCGGTGGTTTGCTTCAGACAGAGCATGAACCTGGTTGCTAGAGAGCAGCTGACCTGCTGTAATGCCCTTTAGGAGGAGTTATTCACAGCTCCTGTGGTTGATCTGCTGCACATGGGGCAGCTTCAGCAGGCTGGCATTTGTTCTTCCACAAGAGGACAGGGTGTTGGAGCATGGGGAGAAAGGAGGAGGTGCCACATGTACAAAGAACATGAGGAAGGCAGGGTCTGAGATCCTGGCCTGAGGGGTGAGACAGTACAGGATCAGATGCAGTAAAGATGGGGAATTCAATAAATTCAATAACTTTGGGAATTCTCCCAAAGGGAGACAAAACTGTGTGTTTCCTAATGACAGCAAGGCCTTACATCTGTCCTGGGCACCAGTGTGTCAACCTGGCCTGACATCCATGGGGCAGGGGTGCTGAGCCCGCCCGCCCACAGTGTTGCTGTCAGAAGGCAGAGGAAGCTTTCAGGTTGTGCAGTATTTTGCAAGGGTGGAACAACTGGCTTCCCCTCCACAGCCTTCACCCTCCCCACCACCCCACAGGACTCTAAGTGGGCTATAAATGTTTTCAGCATGGCACTTTACCAAGCATACGCCATAAATTACAGTCCCGTGCCGATAATAAGTCAGGTAATAGCGCCACTTTTTTGTCCTGCCAACTGCACAAAAGGTGGCAGAGGGGAGGAAGGAAGGCGGGGGGAGACGCCTATTAGCACCAGGCTGGATTTTACACACGATGGAAAGTGTTTGTTCAGCTGGAAGTGAGAACGGTCCTTAACCCAAGAGCACACACTAATGAAAACAGAGTGTGCAGAGAGGGTGAGGGGCACCGGCACAGAGTGGCAATTCACGCTCCGGCACAGGTGCGAGGGCTGCAAGGACCAGGCCTGGGTCAGAGCACCCACCAAGCCTGCTTTTGCTCTGGCTCCGTTTCACACCTTTTGGAAAACACTAATTGCAGGTTCTGCTTTGCCCTAGGGGAGAACACAGACAGGTCTGAGAGCACCCAGTGCCATGGATTTTGGTGCAAAGCTCACTTTGACAGGCTGAGCTAGGGACCTGCCCTGGCCGTTTGGCTGGGGCAGCGAGTAACCCACTCCAGACACAGGCCCTCTGGGCACCACACCCTCTTCTCATCCTTCACCCAGGTGGGTTCAGCCTGTTCTCAGGTCTCCAGAAGGCAAAGCCATGGGATCACAGCCTGGTTTTGCATTTGCTTGTCCAGCTACCTCTGCTGTGAACTCTGCAGGCTCCTCACCCCTCCCACTCCATCACGCTACATGGTAAATGCACCCAAGACCCAAAGCCAGCTGCCCAGGCAGAGGCACAATGCTATGAGGGACATCAGTGCCTGAAAAACCAGATCCTGCTTTGCCGGGTGAAAGCCAGGAAGTCCCCTGAAAAGAGGCAGTGATGCGTTTGGGCTGGTGCAGAGGAGTACAGGGGGAAGGAAGGGACCAAGACAACATCAAAGACAGAGCAGGGCATAAATCAAGCAACGTTTAGTTATCCATCCATGTCTGCAGCACGTGACTCACCAACAGTCCCTGGAGCTTATACGATACACCTGCACTTGAGAATAAACCAAACTCTACACATACTACGCATGCCACCACACAGCTGTGTCCTGGTCCCCTCATGGAAGAAGGGAACTAAAGCAATCCAGAAGGGAGGCTGCTCATTCCCTCCTAACAAATCCCCTGTCCATGCCAAGAGGATCACCCAATACCAAAAGCTAACCCTTCCCATGGCATTCATGGTACAACAAGATGACCTCCCACCCCTATAAGGCAGGAGGTACCATAGCTAGGATGAGGGAAAGGACAAAGAAACATGAAAAGCTGTCTGCAACCCATCCAACCGAACAGAAAATGTAGCATCTGCAGAGCACTTCCTGGAGCCACGGAGAAACACGTGGCCACCTTCGTGACAGTGTGTCCCTTTTAGTGTCATTAAAACATCCACCAGTGCTCTTCCAATGTTGGCACTTTTGGCTTTAGCCTCAACCTCACTGCCAGGAAGAGCATCAGTAGCTCATGCATAGGCAGGCAACCAGGTCTGGCTGCTGCAGGTGGAAGAGAAGTCGATCCACACCACTGGGCAAACCTTCCATTAAGATTCTGGCACGTGATAGGAAAGGGATTTGCTTAATTATCCCACAGCAATTCCCAGTTTTACCCACAGGAGGTCACACTTCGCCAGGCTTATCAGCTTTCCATGCAGGCAGCCCTATGCAGCAGCATAGCTGTGGGACCCAGCAAAGCCACGGTTTTACTTGCCCAGCTCAAGTTTTGGCCCAAGTCCCTTCTGCACATCCTGGCATTCTCTGCCGATGCTCCAGCCGTCCTCCTGCCCACCCTGCGAGCGCTAGCCTCCTCTCCAAGGCTGCTGGACACCCATGTGGAGAGCCTTCCTGTGTGATGGCCCATTCCACCCACTCAGCCATTCCTCACTTTTCTTTTCTTGTTTTCACACTCTTTCCCAACCCAGCCCTCCAAGTCCCTCCATTGCCCCTGCCAAAAAGACTCCATTGTATCCAGTGCCTAGACAATAACTCTAGCCTGGTTTCATAAGAAAATGAGAGATATACAACTGCACGCATGGGAGAAATTTCTGTTCCAATATGCTTCAGGAAAATGAATGCTCAGGTGGAACAGCATCCCCACAAAAAGAAATGGTTCAGTATGAGCTCACCTGTTATTAGTCTTCGGAGAATAGCAAGAGAAGCCGCCCTCAAGACACAAACCCATAGGAAAACAGGCTTCACCAAACACTGCACTTGTGGAACTACTTATTTCATGTCCCATGAAAGTCCTCCAAAACTCCGGGAAGTTGTTGATTGGCAGCCCTATAAACTAATATCCTTAATTTATCCTTAGAAAGCCCTTGCAGGCTCATTGCCCTCAGTGCCCAGCGGGTCACCTGGTCTTGCTCTTTATTTGAGCTGCTGCAGGGTTTAGTACTTAGAGCCTTAGCATTCCTTGGCTTCTGTAAAGCTGCCAGCAATGAACACCTTCCTCCAGGAAGAAAAGTAGATGCACTCAAACATGTTTTCCATCAGCTGTCAACCAGCTAGTCAAGCATGGTTTTCACCCTCTCTCTCACATAGTCGCAGACAGTCCAACAGCCTGAGTACAGGCTAATGATTCATATGGCCATGCAGTCTCCAAGGTTTTACGACAGCACACAGCATCCGCTCTGTCCACATCATCTGCCATTTTTTTCAACCTCTGCTAGTTCACAGGCTGCTGTCTCCTTTTATCTTGCTATCACACAGGGCCCCCTTCTGAAAGACCTCCCTGCATTGAACTTATCTCTGTGCAGGGCTCTGCCTCCTTGAATACTAGATCCCCTACACCTGGGTTACTAGAATAGTAAAACCAACAGGCAATGAAGAGACCCTTGTGACAAGAAGTGTCACTGTTATACTCCTGATAGCACACCGCTGAGCATCAGTACAGAAGTTTGGAGAAAGCCTTCAATTACTTCTACTTTCTTAACACCGAGAACAACTCTCTGGCTAAAGGGTACGCTCAGTTCAAATCATGGTTCACACTTCAGCAGAGAAAGTCATGAAGTCCAATCCATCTCCCTGTGCCTGGTCTTGCTTTTCTAAAGCCTGTCCATCCCTAGCTTTATTCGCACCATGTGAACACCTTCTCTCTGCCTCATTTTCCCTGGAGAAACATGGGAATACCAGCACTGCTTTACCTCAGAGAGGCATCATGAGCCCAAATATAAGGACTACGTAGGACCCACGCACTACAGGGAAAGGATGCTACAAATGCTGAAGACAGATGGCAGCTTTTCATCCTCCTACAAAATCTTATCAAATACTGCCCACAGGTATCTCTGTCACCGCACTCCTCTATCTACTTTCATCCTCTTCTTAACCTGCTTTCCTTGCTAGCTCAACTTCATTTGGTGTAGGGAACATAATCCCTTCCATGTGTCTAAGTGCCCTCTAGGACCCTACAGAACCAAAGACAAATTAATGTAAAATTATACATTATATTTCCAACTTACATTTGGATAAATGAATGATTTCCCAGCACAGCTTCTGGAAATGACTCTGTCATGTCCTTCCACGACACGAGTTTCATCGCTCTCCACAGCAGTATTAGCCAGTCACAAGGAAGCCCATATTAACAGGTCTGCTTAGTGCTTTCAAGCAGTTATGAGCCTAGTCATTCTTTGAAACAGCAGGACTGCCCTGCCTTCTGATGCACTAGCCACCATCACAGGCAGGGTACCCAGCACTGCCTGCCACCACAGTGCCCGAGACCCTACTAACCATTTCTCCCTGGCATGACGGATGCTGTGTCTATCTTGCTTCTGATCACTGCCCAGTAGCTTTAAGATAAATATGAAAAAACCCTCTTAAGACCCTGTTTAAAATGCAGCTGCAATGGCTACAACTCCTCTTTGTGTATTATGTTTCATTATCATGTCCTGAACTTTCCTTGTGGTCCTTTGTGGTTTCTTTTAGACTGTAAACCTCTGGGTAAGGGATTTGTTATCTGTTTGGCAAGAGTCTGCATTACCAAGCTGTGTACATTTACAACGCCATATAAAAGATTATTGGTCACTTAAGCATTCCTAGTTAATAATCTTTAATGTGGCAGTTATTTATCCAGTCGTAAACAGAACACTGCTGCCAAGTCAAGTCAAATAAACACTATGGAAGTCCTTCATCTTTAAAAAGAACCCATTTCTATCCCGGCTATTTCAAGCTTTGCAAAAAAACAGTCACTTTGTTACTGGGCACAAAACCATTCACCTCTTAAAGTGTTCTTAAAGCAACAATTCTATCTAATATGCGCACTGAGTGTTTCACCTGCAACCGCTGCAAGGCTGGTAAATAGTGCAGTCCCCAGCGAGAACCACAAGCCCGAGGCCTCCTTACCCAACACCGCCACGCCCAACAGCCCCGTCCGCACGCTGCGCCTCACTGCCACCCCGTCACCCCTCACCGCCGCCCCGTCACCCCTCACCGCCGCCCCCAACCCCTCACCGCCCCCCAGCCCCTGCAAGGCCCCCATCACCCCTCACTGTCGCCTCACAGCCCCTCGCTGATGCCCCCCCCAACCTCTCAAAGGACCCCGTCACCCTCCACCGCCCCCCAATCCCTCACTATCACCCGCCAACCCCTCACCGCCCCCCATCACCCCTCGTAGTCACCCCGCAAGCCCTCACCGCCCCCCACTGTCGCCCCCCAAGCCCTCACCGCCCCCCGCACGGCTCGCGCCACGGTACGGCACGCTCAGCCTCAAGGCCGGAGACGCCACGCACGTGCCCGCGCCGCCCAGCGGAGCGCATGCGCACACCCGTCCCGCCGCCGCGCCCTTTGCGCATGCGCGCGGCGGCCGCTCGCTCGCTCGCTCCCCCGGTGCCGCCGGAGGCGGCCTGACAGGCGCGGCGGCGCTGAGGCCGGCGGCGGTAAGGGCGGGCCCAGCGCGGCCGGGATGCGGCGGGCGTGACCCCGCCGGCACCGGGCGCCGGCTCGGGGGGTGGAATTCGGTGCTGGGCGGCGGGACCTCGGAGGCGCCTTCTCGGCGAGCGGCCGGGCAGGACCGGGGGGGAGCCTGCCCCGAGCCTGGCCTTTGTCGGGCCCCCTTCGCGGGCACCGCGCTGGCGCCCGCTCCCGGTGCCCGGCCGTGGATCGCTGGCCGTGCCCGTGCGAGGACGGCGTGGCTGGGGGGCTAGCTGCCGGGGGAGGGTCGGGACGCGGCCCGGAGCCGCAGTTCCCGCGGTGTCACGGGTGGCACCCCCGGGAGCTGCCGGTGTGCGAAGGGGCTGGCGCTCTCCCCGCCTCTCCGCTGCGCGCCGGCCTTGGGAGGCGTTGGGTTTGGCCCCGTGGTTTGTTCCAGTGCGTGGAGGCTCTCGAAGGCATTTAAGTGGCTTGTGGGCGCCTCGTGGCGTGAATGCGCAGGTTCATACGCCGCTGTTACCGCTGGCTTTCTCAGCAAAGCGTGTCGAGACCTGGGGACGAGGCGAAGACAGGTCCTCTGGTTATTGGGAATGGTCACCCTAACACTCACAGGTCGCGCTTACTCTGCCAGCTGGTCCCGGTTAAAGGGGCAGTTTATATTCACATGAAGAGTTCTCTCAACCCAAAGCTTGTGTCCTGTAGCTTCTTCCTTGAGTATTTTAAAATTTCTACCACAGAAGTAAAATTTTGTTGTCAGGTTATTTTCATGTTGGTCGTTATCTAGGAACTGCTCTCTGAAACATGCACGTGTACATACAGCACATCCTTAAGTGGAAGATTGCTGTTGGGATATCGGGGCTGCCAGGGTGTTATCTAACTGAGCACCGGATTTAGGGTGCCCACTAGAACTTGCCAAAATGTTCCTCAGCCTTTCTGGGCCTCTGAACAGGAGCGCAAATAACCACGTGGATGCGGTATCCCCAGCTGACTCCAGCCCCAGGTGGTGGCCAAGGGCAGCCGGAGGGATGATATCTTGCTGGTGCTGTGTAGTTGTGATGAGAGGGATCTGGGAGGCTCTATATTGAACTGTATTATCTTAAAACCTTGTATTTTTAGGTCAAATTCCTACAGGAAGCTGAGGCATCTGAAAGCTTTTCTGGCTTATAGGAAATCCCAGTAGGATTGTTGGAGCAGCCAGGAATACCCAGTGCATAGAAATGACATGGATCACATCTAGGGCTCTGTATTGCCAGAAAAGGGAATTCCCTGTTAAAATTTCCTTCTTTGTGCAATCACTAGCAGTTAGACCGTGTTGCAAAAGACTTCTACCTAAGATAGTTACTTTTCAGGAACAGCACTGATAACTTGAATCCAAGGACTCCAGACACATTTTATGTTAGGTCTCTGTTGCTTCCAAGCAATACATGATACGTGTGTCCTTTGTCATTTGCAAAATGTCTGTGGATAGTATTGCGTGATACTTGTGTCCTTTGTCATTTGCAAAATGTCTGTGGATAGTATTGCGTGATACTTAACTATTGGGAATCTTTGTGCTGCATGTCTTTTCTGTCATTAATATTTGAAAGTTTGCAGGTGTTCCTGCAGCTAGAATTTGAATGTAAGGGAAAGCAGCTTTCTGCTTCTCTTTTTTTGCTATTAATAATTAAATACCTCGAAGTTAATGTTTCTAACAGGCTATCTGTGGATCCACCGGGTATTTAAGCACCTCTGCTCTTCCCAGCTTTCTCCTTTTGTTGCGACCTTTGTTTTCTCCCCTCGGTTCTTCATTCTGTTAATTTGAAATCTTGGAAGCGCCTCCTTCTCCTGATCAGCCTTATCATTTGGACTGTAAAGAAAACTTGAAAAAACACTATTCCTGCGCTAAAATTAGCCTGTCCATAAATTTAAGGCAAGCAAGCAAAGCAAAGCAAATCAATCCACACTGCACATGTTTCTCACCATCTCCGACACCAAGGTTATTGCAATCTGATAATACTACCCTGGCATTTGTTTAGATCGTAAGTGCCGAAGCCGGATGGTGTTAGTGACAAGCAAATTATTGGCAACAGACCATGAATTTAGTCCTTGCTATTCTTCTAGCTCTTTAGAATACGCCCTGTCCTGCCTGTTAGGTTGGGGAGGCCATTAAAACTGCTTGTGTGAGACTGTATGCATGTGTGCTCGGAAGCAGGTACATGTTAACTCTCAAAATAGATAAACTGTGTTGATGGTCTGAAAGAAAAATAGCTGTTTATACTCCATCTATACATAGCCTTGAAATGTGACTAAGAACTAAAGTTTTTTTTAAATGTCTGCTCATTTGGGCTTGCCTTTATTGTCAGATTTAATTGCAATATGCTGACACATTTGCATGGTGTGTGATTTGGGGAGTGGGGCATGCAGTGGAGTTTGCGTAAGTAATGCTAGTCTTTAGCCATTTACTCCTTTTGTACTTGACCTGGTAGTCATGTGACCTCTCTGATATAAAAATAGACAGACCTAATTGCACTGTTTTAATGATTGACTTGCTTGGAGTCCATGTGTATTGGTGGGAGTACATGCTGGAGATGTCCAGCTGTGAAATCAACTGTTTTAAATTCTCTCATTAATATATGAAAGTCCTCATATCTGTGGTGTTCACACTCATAGGGTTTTCCCTGTCTCATTTGTTCTCTAGCTAAAACCTGTCAAGTTAGAGGGCAATTACGTGAGCTTTCAGACATGTTGCATGTACTGTTGATTCCCACTGTCTCTGAAAGAGACTCAGAAGAAATCTCATATCTGTATTAATGCCGATATCTGTATTAATGAGCATGCTTAATTGTGCTTGGGCTGTATGCAGCTACACTATGTTAGCAAATAGATGTAACTTCAGTGTAGCTACACTAACACTGGGTTATTTTGTTCAGTTTTTCGGGGAAAAACAACCTAAGGGAGAAATAACTCATACACAAAGTTGTTGTAATGTATTTTGCAGGAAACTAGAACTGTGTTATTTCAAAATCTGCTAGGCTGAATATCACTCATTTGGAAAGAGAAATAATGTTAATCAGATTAGTTCAAACTTTTCTACCTAATAGGACAAGGGCTTAGTGTATCAACTCTGAGTAAGTCAGCTGATTTAAACCCCCGTTCCACTGCCTAGCTTCAGAATATAGTTATTTTTGTTTCGGAACTGGGGATCTAAATACTGTAAGATGCAGAGCTGGTATTCTAAAATCCCCTACCTGTGCAGCAAAACCTCTATTAGTCCGATGAAGAGAGGCGCTTTCCAGAGATTGCCTGTTTAATGCAGAATTTACTTCCTGAAGAGACAGGGGATGGAGGGGGGAACACAGCAGTCAGGTACAATAAGAATATTAGTTAAAAGTATTTGTGACAAAGATGCCACAAGTAGTAATCCTGCTTGTGGTTTTAGAGACTGAGTTGTTTACGCTGTAAGCACTTCAATATTGTGGTTAATTAGGTGCTCTTCTCTATTGTGAGGATATTTGTCCCCTTGTTCTCTATAGCACAATAGCAAGTATAACAGTTGGGAGCCATGCAGAAGTGCAGGCAGATACCTTTTTTGTTTTTTTAAAAGGTATGGAGGTCAATGGTACATCTGATTCACATGGATGTTGCCCAGTGCATTATTTAAAAAACAGTCTAATTCCTCCCCGCCCCGCCTCGGCCCAGCGGAAGGGAGTAAGTCATAAGAAGATCTATACAAGGACAAGTTCTAAGGTAAGGATTAATAAAAGCACTTCAGTCTGGGGGGTGGAGGAGTATAGGAGTTCTTTGTTTTGTTTGGGGTTTTTTCGTCGTATCTTCACTGGATCCAGAAGATGTTTGCTTTACAATCTGGTTCAGTGTGGAGACAAGATTCCTGCTCCTGCTTTACATTTCAATATGCCTGTGAGCCCTCTCCTCCAGCTGAGAGACTTTGAACCCTTTGGCCAGTGCAGTGACACTTGACAGCGGAGTAGGCATGTCACGTATATTAAGTCCCTTTAGGTTTACTCAGAACAAGCACATGAGTAAAGAGCACCATAACAGCAAGGCCTCTTCTCATATAGCCTGTGCTCTGGCCCCTTAACTATCCTAATGGCCTTCTAACAGGGCTGGTCTTCCCAGAGTTTTTCCCCCTCTAGTAAGACTAGAGATTAGCAATATACACTAACAGTAGGATTATAAACTCAGCAGCTGATCTGTTGTTGTAAATGCCCTTTGAATTTAAAATCATAGTCAAAATAATGCAGCTCTAGTTTGCAATTCTACATTGATTAGTTTTTTATTTTGAAATGCTGGTTTTGTACCTTTGCTGCTGCAGAGGAGGTGTTTGTTGCTACTCTCTGACTTTTAATAGAGCATAATTTTGGAAAGACTACAGAAATAAGTATCAAAATGAAGCGATATATTGTTCAAGTTCCCTGAAATGCAACTGTTGCCTAAGATTAGGCCCTCCTTTAATTGTAACGTGTCTTTGGAACTGGCTTGGTGTTGGTGTCTAAACTCTCTCTTGTGTGTAGGATAATCTACCCCTTGTTGTTTCAGGAAAGGGGTAATCAAGTATCAGGGATACTAGATTGTTGACGATTTTCTTCTGCACAGTCTTGGGGGAAAGGTAGAAAATCTTTCGCGTTTTGCAGAGGTGGAAGAAAATAAATTCTGTCTAAAATGACAGCTTTAACTTTGTAATTTTTATATGCTTATCTTACTATAAATCAGCTTTTGTTTTCCAAGAGAAAACTTCTATACCATTAGCACGTACTGCAGAGACTAATGAAATAGTACAAGATGATAAGATTTTCCTACCCAATTTTTAGCTGCCAGCTGAAATTATGGGAACACAAAACTTAACCTGGAATAAACAATATCTAGTCATAACTGCTGGTATGAATAGAGTGTATGTCCCCATTTGCTTACTGCAGAGGCAAGAAGTGCATGCAGCAATTTCCATAGGCTCATTAAGAGAGTAAGGACTTGCATGCTCGTTTAGACCAGGGTTACTGGTTCATCTGCCCATTTCATAATTTAGGTATCCCTAAGATCTCCAGGACTGCCAGATTAAGGCTTTGTATATTCCTATATTGCACTTAGAATCATAGAATCATAGAATAGTCTGGGTTGGAAGGGACCTTTCAAGGCCATCTAGTCCAACCACCTGCAGTGAGCAGGGACATCTTCAACTAAACCAGGTTGCTCAGAGCCCCGTCCAGCCTGACCTGGGATGTTTCCAGGGATGGGGCATCAACCACCTGGTCAAACTGGGCCAGGGCTTCACCACCCTCATCATTAAAAAAATGTTTCCCTTACATCTAGTCTAAATATACCCTCATTTAGTTTAAAACTATTACCCCATGTCCTGTCGCAACAGGCCCTGCTAAAAAGTCTGTCCCCATCTTTCTCCTCAGCCCCTCTCAGCCCTGGCAGCTGCAGTAAGGTCTCGCTGGAGCCTTCTCTGCTCCGGGCTGAACCCCCCAGCTCTCCCAGCCTGTCCTCCCAGCAGAGCTGTTCCAGCCCTCGGAGCGTTGCTGGGGCCTCCTCTGGCCCCGCTCCAGCAGGTCCATGTCTCTCCTGGGCCAAGGGCTCCAGAGCTGGATGCAGCACTGCAGGGGGGTCTCCCCAGAGCAGGGCAGAGGAGCAAAATCCCCTCCCTCGCCCTGCTGGCCACGCTGCTTTGGGGGCAGCCCAGGATACGGTTGGCTTCTGGGCTGCGAGTGCACATTGCCGGCTCATGTCCAGCTTTTCACCAAGAGTACCCCCAAGTCCTTCTCCATGGGGCTGCTCTCCATCCCTTATCCCCCAGCCTGTGCTGATACCAGGGGTTGCCCCTACCCAGGGGCAGGACCCTGCCCTTGTCGAACCTCATGAGGTTCAGCTGGAGCCCATTCCTCAAGGTTGTCCAGGTCCCTCTGGATGACATCCCGTCCCTCAGGTGTGCCAACTGCACCATTCAGCTTGGTGTCATCCGCAAACTTGCTGAGGGTGCCCTCGATCCCACTATGTGATTGATGAATATATTAAATAGTACTGGTCCCAATATATAATCATATACTGTTGAAACTGGTCAGACAGTGGGAGGAACAGGCCTAGGAGGTATGCGCTCTTTAACCTCTGAATAGTTTTCTCATACTAATAAACCCACAAACATTGCCATTGTCTGTGAAATCCTTCTTGGCAAATGTCTCTCAGATACCAGAAAAGGTCACACCTAAGATTGTGTCTTCTACTTGTAACAATTTACTTCTGTTTCCATTCATGCTGTCAGCTGCTGTTCTGGTCCTTAGGAAACTAGGCACATAAGAAATAAAACATGATTACATGTACTCCTGTAGAGAAGGTTTACATAGGAGGAAAAGAAATAAATCTGTGTTCAACACAAATAAATACAGACATTAAGTCTAAGAGGAGAATGTTTCAAAGCACAGATGTTTAAAGATATTTTTCTGCCAGTAAATGTTTGTAGTGGAGAAAGATCTAGAGGTGATAGACATCAAACTGACAGAGAGCATTCAATGCAAGACAGCAGGAAAATGTATTGTTTTATCACATGGGGATTTGCTACCATGTCGGAGCTTTTCACTGACAATTACATGGCATCTTTGGTTGTACATAGGTAGACTGTACTTCCAAATGGAGAAAGATATAAACTGAGGTGTTTAGGGAAAGGGAAAAGAAAAATGATTGAAGGCTGAAGATTGCATGTTCAATGTAAAATTTTTATTAGAGCCACAGTTTGCTGGTGGAGGGGGACCTGTTTCTAGTTACTTTGATTTTTGAGACAAAGAAAGAATAATTAGCACAATGTGAGAGACTTTTTAATTCTTTAAATTTGGAAGAAAGCAGAAGGAAAACACAGTCAATATAGTAGGAAAATTTTATTGATTTTTCTGCACTACTTTGACAGATTTTTTTTTTTTTAAAGGATCATTTTTAATACTTTGTGTAAAATAGTTTTGCTGCTTAAATGCAGTTTTCTTTTGTTTTGGGGGAAAAAAAAAGATAGGAGTTCTCTTTAATTTTATTAGTTGTTCCGTGTTTATTTTATGATGTAGGCAAGACAGAAAGCTCCTGATCTACGCCTTTGGTAACATTTACCATCCAGTATCCTCTTACAATGCTGTGGTTTTTAGCCTTTTTCACCCTTTGTGGAACTGTTAACCATTTCTTTTCCATTTTTTTCAACAAGTGTGTTTTGGGTTTTTTCCAGACTTTTATCTTGTTTGGGTTTTGTGTGTTTATTTTCATAGAATCATAGATTGGGTTGGGTTAGAAGGGACCTTAAAGATCATCTGGTTCCAACCCTCCTGCCATGAGCAGGGACACCTTCCACTAGACCAGGTTGCTCAAAGCTCCATCCAGCCTGGACTTCAACACTTCCAGGGATGCAGCATACACAGCGTCTCTGGACAACCTGTTCTAGTGCCTCACTACCCTCAATAGTGAAGAATTTCTTCCTTATATCTAATCTAAATTTACCCTCTTTCAGTTTAAAGCCATTATGCCTTGTCCTATCACTACACGCCCTTGTAGAAAGTCCCTCTCCCATTTGTACCTCTGTGGTTTCTTAATGATCTGTACAACTCAGTATCAACAGTGATTGAGCATTTAGAAGTGCTTGTGTCATTCTGGAGCAAGGGTTGGGAAGGAGGGCATGCTGCTTTCTATTGAAGTGCTTGCAGATATAAGGCATGCACATTCTCCTAAACATAAGCTACCGTCATTTATCTGGCCAGCAGTGAAGACCTCATTGTGTGTCTGAACTTTTGACTGTAATAAAGTACATGGCAGATCAATCACAGATAATTTAAAGATTCCGTTTAAGAAGGCAATAGTACTTTCCTAAGAATGAAAGCATGGGTTTCTAAGACAACCCTTCTGTGACTGTGCTTCGTATGCAATGGTGACATCCCAAGAGAAATCATCTACATGCCTAAAATTATTTGCCCTGTAGTGTACTCTTATATCATGTTGTTATCAGTTACTCAGGAAAGTGAGAGGTATCTGGACTTTGTCCCAAAAGAATATCAAAAGAACAGCAGGGAGCAGCTAACTAACCCCCTATTGTTATTGGTGAACTAGTATTAGAACATTACCCAGAATTGTATCCCTGGAGCCCAGCTTGTGCTGTACACAGTGCCCCAGCAAATCATAAAGAGATCGAACTGTATTTAACCTCATTAAAGCAATCCATTGAACTCTGTGTACTCTACCGAAAAGGATCATCACTCCAGAATGCATCAACATGGTCCAAATTGCTCTCCTACACCAGATGAGCTAGTTGTGTTCAGCTTGTTCTAGTGCTACATGGAGTGCCTAATTTTGGCTCCGATGCATACATATTCCTCAATAACGTGTGGCATAGGAAGGAACTGAAGCTGTAAACACGACAACATGCTTCTGATCAGGAGGTGTTTGGGGGAAGAGGGACAGCACTGTGGCATCCAGTCTTGTTTTCCAGATCCATATAGCAGAGATGTCAAGGTATGCTCCTGTAAGTCTGGGCTTGGGGAAAACTACTAGTTGTCTTTTATTTTGCAGTTATTATTGTCTTGCTGTGTTGCTTGGTCTTCTGTCAGATTCTTTGGTGTATGAAGCAAGCGTCTCGGACATGCTTGAGTATTCCCCAAGGATGGGAAATTATCTCCTCAGAGTTTTGGGTTTAATTTTCTTTTACTGGGATGAGGAGTAATAGCTAGCAGTCTTGAGGAAGCAGTTCTCATTATCTGTTCACGTGCCTTCTGCACAGATTAGTTTAACGATGTTATGAAAGAGAGTAGACTTGCGTCTTTTCCCTGGCTACAATCACTACTCAACAGTATAAACAGCAAACAATATGCTGCAGGTCTGGGAGTTTAGCATTAGTCTTGATTTATAGGGCAGCAAAAGAAAATATTTGCTTTCTGTTAGCACATTATAAAATGCATGCCAAAATTTTGGTCGTTGGTATCTAGCTGTATCTGTACAGTACATAGCAAATAGCTGAATCAAAGGTGTTGTAACTGTTTATGGTTAAGATGAAAAATGTTATTTTCAAAGTTTGGGGCTGTTGTTATAAAACAGCTACACTAGATTTGAATGAAGTGTCTTAAGCTATGAATCTGTAGTCAAAGTTTCAGAACACAAAGTTGCAAGAATACCTAAATGAAATAGGGGGCAAGGTTTTCCTGGTTAATTTTTTTTTTTAGGAAACTTTCTTGTGTTTATTAAAAGCAATATCAAATCATGTAATCACAGGGTTTTAAGCAAAGTTGGAATTTATTTTTAAGAAGTTTAGAATGTAAATATTTCACTACTGTGGAGTACTATGTATACTCTGGATTTCAAAGAAATATTTGTCCTCTGGGTTAGTGGTACTTCAGATATTTCAGTTTGCTAATTCCTGTATTTTGGAAAGCAAAAAAAAAAAAATCATTAAAGTTGTCCCTAGCCATGTTGTCTTTAGTGAAATTGTAGCCTTATATTCCCCATAATGAAGGTAAGTCATAATTCAGATCTTTTCTTTTCCTGCTGATGTATTTTTAGACACTTTCAGGGAATTTTTCTTCACAGGCAGTATCAGGATTTGACTGTCAGGCTTGGCTTCACTGCTATATATACACAAATTCAGTGCAGTTTTCAGCTGTCTGCTGAAAGTAGCCCAAATGACAATGGGAAGAACTAAGGGAATGGAAAATGTGGCTAGACTAGCAAGCTAAATATTTCCTAAAAATTTAGTCACTGACTTGAAGTCATGCCAGTTCCAGTTACCATGGTTATTGGTTGGTTTTGAATTGTAATGATTACTTGCTTGCTTCATAGTTTAAACTTAACAGGCAAAAAATTTTTTCAAGGTTCTGCAGCCATATTTGGCATATCTTCAATATGCATTTTTCTAGTGCTACTTCTCATTTGTGGGTTGTTTTTTTTTTTAATATTGCACTTAACTGAAGAGCTGCATTGTAGACTAATAGATGTAGCAATCTCAAAATCGTGTGGCAGTTACTAGGAAAAAAGGCTTGTTCTCCTGGTTCAGTTCATCTGTGTTAATTCCTATGGTTTTGTAAAAGTGAGTCTGATTAGGAGGGATAATGACTGCTTCCCCTTAAAGAGGTATAGGTAACTTTCAAGCTTTGTCATTGTTATGAGTAATGTAACTTTTTTGCTGATTTTTACAATCCCCTTATAGTTCTGTTCTAACAGGTACTTGAAAGTATTTCAGGTGCTGATCGATCCTGTTGTCCCCATGTCCAGTTAGAGGATACTTACTACAACATGATGCTAACTTCTCTAAAGCTACTTTAGCAAGAGGGAAAGAGGTCTGTTGCAATAAGGGGGTATAAATGAGTCTGCTTACCTTCAAACATGTCTTCATACAAACATTTCATTCTGAAATGTTTTTTCACTTCTGCCTATGTCTTACCTCTTCTTTATATGTGAAAGCTAGGTAGTTTAGGGGAAGATGGGAATTTTTGACGCAGACATGCACTCTTACACAGCCATCCTCCTCTGGTTTTACTCCTTAACTGACACTCCAGCCTTCTGTCACTCCGAGTATGTCTGTACCACCTGTTTTTTCTCTCTTGTGGTGGCAGAGATGGATAGGAGACAGCCCCAGCCCTTTGCTACTGAATGCGAGACAGCTTTTGTCTCCTCTTCCCACCAGCTCAGAGTTAAACATTGCTCTTTACATGGTTGCCAGAAGAGAGAACTTGTCCGGAGGGAGGGATGGAGGAAGTTTTGGAAGGAGTGGGAGGAGGAGATGAAGCCTGGCTGGAATTTTCCTGAGATTTCTTGGGCTCTTCTCCTTGGGCAAGTAAACACTCCCCGTTTGAGGCCTGCTGGCTTACAGTAGCTGTTGGCACAGTGTCAGGAGCTATGCACCATTACACTGAAGCACACTAATTCTGTTGATTTTGCAAGCACAGTTAAGAGCTGGTCATGCTCTGGCAACCTTGACAATGCCCATTTGCTTTGCTGTCGTTTTTCTTGCAGCATCTAGAGCTTTCAAAAGCATAAGCAGCCAGTCCTATTTGCAGACCCAGCGGATTTATGCCAGCCAAAGTATGTATAAGACTGTAAGCTCAAATCAAAAGTTCTGGCAGTCTGACTTCCATCCTCTAGCCATGGACTTCAGTGAGCTTGTTGAGGAGCACAAACTCATCAAATTCATTAGTTTCTGGAATGGGCAATAACTTCCAGAGGGAAAAACGACTGTTTGATGCAAGCTCTAAATGTGTCTGTGTCTCTGAATGATGGAAAATAAGATGGGAAAGAATAAGGAGGAGGGAGAAGAAAGTTTACAGGAAAAAGGACAGCCAAGATCTAAGATCTGATTATCTTAGAAGTTGTCTTGTACGATGGACATTTTACTTAACCCTCCCTAATATAAATATAAGCAGCTCTGAAGGGATGATGACAGAAGGGGGAAGCTGTTGCATAGTGGAGACTCCAGCAAGCACAGGACAGTAATAGTGTCTATGCTGAAGTGACCATGAACAGAATGGTTCATTTCTCTGTGCTTTGGTTACTGCTAAATAGGATTAAATTTCTCTTCTCCACAAGGATCTTATTCTAGGATTTGAATAAAAGATGATTAATTTCCCTGATTCCCAAGTGGAGAATGACAGAAAAATTTTAACTTCCACAGAGCTGGCGTTGACTCTGTGATGGACTGATATCCTACCATTAATGTCTTTGCATATCCTGAAGACACACTCTCAGCTCACACTGAAGAGGTATCGTTTCCAAATGTCGTACGATACCTTGCTTTCAGAATTGAAGGCAGGACAATGTGTTGCCTTCCTTAATTACAGTCTGAGAATTACTTTCAGATGTGGAAGAATACAACAAAAAGAAATGGTGAGCATTTCTGTATTGCTCTTACATTGTACAAAGATGACTCAAAGAATCTTCTTTGTATTAAAAAAAAAAACACAAAAAGAAAAAAACAAAAAAACCAATGAAACAAAAAAAACCCTGAAGTAAATATTTGGTAGAGAAGAGCCTTCTCTGAAAGACTGCTGCGTGTTGCTGCCAACCTTTTAAAAGAAGACTTAAACTTTGGAACGTCAGCATGTGATTCCAAAATACCCAGATTAGTATTTAGTCGGAATCTAAAACTGTCTGAATTAAATGTATGGCTGTCCAAGCTAATGCTAATCGTATGTCTACAAACTTCTGTCTACTTGAGGCAAAATGTTTGTTTCACTTTTCTGTAGTGAAGCAGGGAGGATGAGTTGTCTGTCATGGTGGTGAGTTTCAAATTATTTTGAAGTGATCAAACCTTATGAGTTTCAAATCATTTTAATGCACCTGTTGTACGAAAGACCATGCTGATAAATGTCAAGTTCCATGCATCCTCCAGTCTGACAGAGGAGCGACTAAGGGTTCTTTGGAAGCATTTCAGTAACTGTTTTTATTGATTTAACCTTGCTACATAATGTCTTAATTGTACAAAACAGTTTTATAGGCCTGTTGTGTTTTTATAGGGGTTATCTGCCTTTGCAGAGTGTGCAGCATCAACAGCCATGTGCTTCCTAGCCTTAGTCTGGCATTGAGGACATGGCAGAGATGTTCCAGCACTGGGCAAACCTGGTACTTGCTGTTATTAGTGCATTTTATTGTATCTCTTCTAGTCTAGTCTTGTATCTCCCCTTCTGACTCGATTAAAGCTGATCAGGTATGGGCACTAGTGGTTGCGGTCATGCTGTCTGCTGGGATACACGTGTACTTTAAAGTTAGAGTCAACTGGTAGATCATGTAAACGTGTGGTCTGAGGAACTAGAGCCCAGAATCTGATCTTTCAGCTCCCGGTGCTATTGCAGGGGTGTGCATTTTTAAAATCTTCTAATGTTGGTGAGAGCGGGCCCTCTAGAGGGTGATTTGGTCATAGAAGTGTGTGCGAGGTCAGGACCAGAAGTCCAATGGAGAGAATTAAGAAGCAGTTCATGATAATTAAAAGAGAATTAAAGAGAATTAACTCGAGAGAATTAAGAAGCAGTTTCATGAAGCTGTTTTAAGCTGACTCAAGCCTGTACTGCAATCAGAAAGGGTGGTTCTGTCCTGCACTTGTCTTTCTTCTGGCACTAACATTGATCTGGCTGACCATAAAACTGCACATCTTACTTATCCAATGGAGAAGAAAAATTGTACCATATTAATGAGCTAATCTCAGTGACTGTGTGTGGCCACACGAGTGCTAGTACCAGCACAAAGAAATGACTAAAAAACACATGTCAGTGGCTAGCAGGCGGTCAGCATCTCTTGTCACTGGCCACACGGTCTTAGAACAGTGTAAGCTGCTCAGGAGACTGCATCCACAAAATGAGGAGGACCACGATCAGAGGGCTGGAACACCTCTCCTATGAAGAAAGGCTGAGAGAATTGGGGTTATTCAGCATGGAGAAGAGAAGGCTCCAGGGAGACCTTACAGCAGCCTGCCAGGGCTTAAAGGGGGCTTAGAAAAAAGATGGGGACAGACTTTGTAGCAGGGCCTGTTGCAATAGGACAACTTTCATTGCTTTAGAAAAGTTTTGGCATTGCCGGAACAAGCTGAGTGTACATGTGTGTTCCTGAAGAAAATGGGAGATTACCTGTTACTCAAACCTCTATTTTTTTACCTTTTCTTTTGCAGGAGAAGCTGCAAGTCATTTAGTGACCAAATAAGGTCTCCATTCTCATGATTTATCTGATATGCTTCTCCTGGAGTCATGGATGAATACAACCGCTTTGTGGATTGGGACAAAATGGATGCTACTGTCCAGAGCCAGGATGCAAAGGAGCTAACCGGCACTGAGTTCCAGGAGCTCAAGCAGCTGGCCCGGCAGGGCTACTGGGCCAAGAACCACTCTCTGAGAGCCAAAGTGTACCACAAACTAATTAGCAATATCCCATGCCGCACTGTGACCCCAGATGCAAATGTGTACCGGGACATTGTTGTGAAGATTGTTGGAAAACGTAACAGTAGCTCCCTTCCACTACCAGAGTTTGTGGATAACAGCCTGGTCCCCACGTACTGCTTGAATGCAGAAGGTATCGGGGCGGTCAGGAAGATTATACTGTGCATTGCGAATCAGTTCCCAGACATATCATTTTGCCCAGCACTGCCTTCTGTGATAGCTTTGCTCCTCCACTACAGCAAAGATGAGGCAGAGTGCTTCGAACAGGTTTGCCGCATCCTTGCTTGCAATGACCCATCCAAGCGGCTCATTGATCAGACGTTCTTAGCTTTTGAGTCGTCCTGCATGACCTTTGGTGACCTGGTTAACAAGTACTGTCAGGCAGCGCATAAGCTGATGGTGGCAGTGTCAGAGGATGTGTTGGAGGTGTACTCCGACTGGCAACGGTGGCTCTTTGGAGAACTGCCTATGGTGTACGTTGCTCGCGTCTTTGATGTGTTTCTGGTGGAGGGCTACAAAGTTCTCTATCGTGTTGCTCTGGCTCTTCTGAAATTTTTTCACAAAGTCAGAGCCAGGCAGCCCATGGAGTCTGACAGCATCCAGCAGGACATTCGAGCTTTTGTGAGAGACATTGCCAAGTCAGTGTCTCCAGAGAGGCTTCTGGAAAAAGCCTTTGCTATCCGCCTTTTCTCACGGAAGGAGATCCAGCTTCTGCAGATGGCCAATGAGAAGGCTTTGCAGCAGAAGGGCATCACGGTCAAACAGAAGAGGTAGGGCTCTCTCTGCAGGTAGCCAGTGATCTTGTCAGTATTCCCAGCAGAGTTTTCCTGGGTGACTGGTGGGGAAGCTCTACTGGTACATGCTGGTGTCTGCTGGTTTTTTTTTTTTCTCTGTAGAAAAAGTCAGCAGCCCCAAAATTAAGCATTGCTGAGATTGTAACTAGATGTGTAACGGAATGTTATGATAGAAGAGAAACAAAGCATTTTCTCTTAGCTTAGTGATGAATTTATAATTACTTTCTACAGGTACCTGTTAATTGCAAGTGTTGTATGTCAAAAGTGTCTTTCACAAGCTGCTTTTGAACTAAAAGGCATTTTAGAAAAGCTGGAAAAAACACTGATAAATTAGTTGGAAAAGTACCCATACAAATGTGAAAATAAATTCTTAAATATGAGATTATTTGTATAAAATGGTAATTTCATGCTGCCCAGTACTGTGAATTCAGCAGTTTCGTTAGTTTAAGTAGGCAAACACTGTCCCAGATGGGAACATTTTGCTTAACTTGGGAGTTATTTTGACAGAACAAGGAAGGAATAAGTCTTATTTACAGGTTACTTTTAAAATTACTTTGACTGCAAGCCTCCTGAGAGTCAAAGAGTATAGTAATCACAGGTAGAAGTTGACCTATTTTCTGATAGGTTTGTGTACTATTAGAAATAATGCTTTTCAAAGAACCAAGGAAGAGAAGAGTGAGGATACTGATCCAAAAGATGATTGCATAATCACAGTATCTTTTCAGAAATGAGGGGAGGAAAAACCAGCTGTGCAACTAGTAAATAAAATCCTGCTCCAGTGTGATAGTAAAAGCCACAATAATAAAAAGCTTAGCTGAAAGATCTCTCCGTGTTTATAGAAAAGGCAGCAATGGATTAATCTAAACAAAATCAGCATCTTGCCAAGTGCAAATGTATGTGCAGGTAAATACTGGCGGTGTAGGCATGTTCTGTTTCTCCTAAGGCCTCCTCTGACTGCAGAAAACTTCTTCCAGCCATTTTTGAAATCTAAGTGTTGAACAGTTTTATCAGCTGTCCTGACCTCTGAAGAGAGGAAGACTTCTAGAAATTTGCTGGGATCAGTAAGTCCGATATCTAGAACTTGGTATTCTAGAGGGACAGTCTTTCATTTTCTCTAAATCTTTAAAAAGCAAAAGGTACCAGCCACTGGTACTGGTATTAGGATCTTAGAGCCAATAGTGGTCCTGAGTTAGTTACAGTAGTTGCAAACATATACCATTCCATGGTATTGAAATATATACTTAGCAGAGTTCAGCCTATAAAATAACATAAATGTTAGCTGAACCTCTTTTATGTGTCTAAATGCAAAGTTCCCTCCAGTCTTTTCCAACAGTTTATTTTTAGACTCACAGTTTGGTTTATAATTAGCCTGTATTTTATTTTGTTCATATCTTAGAAGAGATTGCTCTGTCAGTCTCAAATATTTCAAGCCATTAGCCACTGGAATGTCTTGTAGGCTAGAGTTCAGACCACTGTATTTGGAACTCACAACCAGAAGCATTAACTCTTCCAAAGTGTATCTTTTCTTCCTGTACTGAATTTTGGGAGAGTTGTAATATCTTTTCTAAGCATATTCTTCAGCAACAGAATGAGAGCTTTAAATAAAATAAATAAATAAAATCAAAGCCAACCAACAGAAAAAAGAAGCTCCTGCTGTGCTAAATGCTGTAGAGGTATTCTTGCTCAAAACAACAGTGATGCCTTCAAAGCAAAATACTGGCATTATTTGGGTACGAATTTACTGTAGTTACTGCCCTCCCAGGCAGAGCTGCTAGGGAAAAACTGTTATCCTCTCTCAGCTACTTCTGTAAACATACTGGAACTTCTCAGTATCCCTGGCACAGTACTGCTGTGAATTTGGCTCAGTTTGAATCCCAGTGTGGGCAGATGTGAGTGCTGGAGAAGCGAGCTCTTTATCAGTGCTTGATAGGACATGAGTGAGTTCTCTTGTCCAGGTGTGTTTGGCCTGTGCAAAGAGATGATGAATTATTTTCCAATCAGATAACTATAAACAGGTAGCAAAAAGGGGAGGGGGGGGGGGAGAAATATTTTAACCCTGTCTTTTGTTTGTTTTTCTCGTGCTTGGTGATTCGAATCAAACCTTACTTTGTTTCTCTCCAGGCTCCTTCTATTCACTTTGTTGTGGATGTAGGAAATCGCTGATCTTTTCTATCTTTTTTTTTGTCTTTCTTGTTATACGTTCTCCTTCTGTCAATTCCATACCCACTGCACCCCTCCTGTTTGCAGTGTTGCACCTCCCAAAAGGTAGGTTAAAACACTTGAATCTTTGCACTTTGCTTGTTTCGTCTGTCTTTGGCTGGTTATTTTTCCCAAGGCTGTCATTATTGCTAATGCTGGGGCAGGAGAAGCAGGGCAGCAGTTAGAGCATCCGATTGCTGTGTAACATCTCCTGAACATGCTCTTGCAAAGTTAGTTCAAAGCACCTGCAAAGCTGTAAGATAAGGGATCATGGGCCCAGCTAGTTGACATGGCACTTCCATACAGCAATACAAGCCTGTGTTTTCCAGAATGGAAGAGCGTAATGTTAATGGTGTGATGTAAGTCCTTTCTACACCAGAAGAAAAAGTACTATTTTTTTAAAACATCTCAAGTAACATGTCTTCAGAACCATTAGGTATTGTCCCACATCCAAGCCTGGTATATGCTGTTGCAATAGATGTGAGACATACTCAACTTTTCTTCTTTGCAAGCTTTCTGCAGTTAATTGGAAAGATGTTGGACTGAACCCAACTTGCAACACTCCTAAAAGTGACTTGTCTCTATTCATACTAGATTATATTTATTTTTAAGTAGGTAGGGCTTTTTCTAGAGGTAAGAAGACAAGACTATTTTCCTGTGTCAAGGAGGTCGGAGTTACTCAGCCATATAGCATTAATGGTTAATGAAGTTATTCATCAAGTCTTGGCCTGAAAAGCAAATCTTAAAGAACAAAACCCAGTGGATTGTGATACCTGATAAGTGGAGAACTTGGAAAGGAGAAAGACTGCCCTGTGAGTATTAAATACCACAGATGCATGGGTTTAAATTAATGCCTTTGAGAATCTTCTGGCCTTATTGCAGGTGCCCTGACTTAACTTTAGTAAGTGATGCACACTAACATATGTACTAATTTATAAAATCAAAATTGGAACTAATTTCCTCATGTTTTCATGTCTGAAAGAACACCTTCAGAGACTTATCAAAGCACGTTTCATATCATATCCTGTATGTTGAGGATTTTGCCTCTAATAAATCAACAGGCTGTTAACTCCAGCCAAGCAAACCTTCAACGTCCATGTACTATTTTACTGTAGTTACAATGTCTGAAAGCAGCAGAAAGCCATGGATTCTGCTAGGAAACACATAGTTTGGGTATGAAGGAACTTAGGTAGATGCAGACTGTCTGTTGACACTGATCTCGACACAAGGATGAGGTTTCAGGCTTATACACCACATATGGCTTATGTTGCCATTTATGACTGAGAAACAACATCACTTCTACCATGCATTTATGCCCTAACTGAAATTATAATGGATTTCAAAGATAATGCAGATCCCATAAGGTTTCACCCAAACCGAGTAGAGCAGGAAGATGTAATTCAGTGAGTCATACCTTGAAGTGTGGTATTTGTTGTCTTGGAATACATACAGAGCATATCCACTGTAACAGCTGCCACTGCATGTCGTCAGCGTTGGCTTTATCTCCAGGAACTTTGAGGTCTCTGAAGCATATTGCATTAGTGATATAGCTGTAAAAATAACAATCCTATGAAAATAGCAAATCAGCTGCTTTATTAAACATGTAAATTGTGCTACTTCTAAATCTAATTTCCTTTCAGATAATAACAATTGCAGGTGTTTTTCCAACATCAGCAAGCAATAGAAAGTTGTAATGCCGATCCCAATAAGCCAACATGAAGAATTGAGGAAAATGCTAATGCAGGGTAAAATCTTAATGAATTTGTTCAGTTCTGGTGGTAGACTTTAATGCAGTGCCAGTCCAAATTTAGTGTTCTTTCAAACTGCTGGGTTTTTTTACCAGATAACCCTGAGAGACCTCTGGTGAGGTGAAAGGCTAAACTTAATTTTCATCAATCAACGTACACCAAAACTGTTTTTTTCTTAGTCAACTTGTGTGCTACTCATTTTTACTCGTTTACTGCTTTGAAAAGCAACTACCCAACTGAAGTAGATGATTTTCAGTGTCATTAGAGAAACACTGTCAAAAATAAGAGGATAAACACAGGTTAAAATACTTGTAATTCTAGCTGTAATTTTCTGAACACCTTCCCCTCAAAATAAAACCTCCTTGCATTTTTCTTGAGCAGCATGGAGTTTGGTTTGATGTAGGTGCAGGCTGTGTATTGACACTGGTCTCAACACAGGATCAGGTTTCAGTCTTAAGCACCTGCAGCTGTGATTTATGACTGGGAAATAGCAGGTCATTTTATTTTGAATCCTTTGGTCAAGCTACAGTCTAGGTTTTACTAACTGAATGGTGACATTAATATAAAATGATTCACCATGATATTCACGGGGCAGGAACGGCATGCCGGGAGTAGTTTTAAATGGCCAATACAATGGTAAATGCTTTCTAGTAAATCAGAAAGATCTGTTTGTATAGGTGATATCCTGCCTACATGGAAAAGTTGTAGGAAGACACAGGGTGCTGAAAGTGATGTGTTACTATGAATGCTGAACACAGGCTTCGAGTGGGGTCTGGGTAGGAAGGTCCTTAAATCAGCAATTTATAGTAGCCAGGAGAAGGAACAGAGGGGAAAAAAAAAAGTACACTGAGGTTGAGAGCCTTTTAGGAACAAGTACTTAAGTTCAGTTGCCCAAACAGATCACATAAGTGTGAAAAATGTGCAGACCAAACATACAAATAATGTTGAGGCTTGCTTGTTTGAAGGTTAGTAGGTTTAAAACTGTTTTGCTATTTGCTAACTCTTAGCCTACTTATCATCATTACTTTTCCTCCAGAAATTCACTGTAATAAACTAGTTGATTGCCCTGAAATTTTTTTAATTCCTTGAATGTGAGAAAAATCTAATATCAGATGAACTGAAACCAAGGCTTGTTTCTCAGCTCTATTCTGTAGTGCCACCAGTCTTTAGCTGCAGACCAGACAGGATGAGGAGGGCTGAGACTAAAGTAAGATTCTGAAGATGTGGATTCAAGTCTTGGCTCATACTTTGCTTCAGCTGATCTTTCCTGTGCCTCAGCTTGCTGTGTTTAAAAGCATAAATAATGTCCTAGTCAGTGATACTGTAAGTTTTAAAACCCATTAGTAGTTGCAGCTTGCTTAAATAGGTGTATATAAGTTTAAATATATTCATATTTATGTTGTATAAATAAACTTACATTCATAAAGGTGTTCATATGTTTAAATAAGGTGCTCATATAATGTTCATATAAACATAAGTTCCTTGCTAATAAAATAATGCAGGGTAGCAATGCACGTAGTGATTGGTTCATTTTGTTAGAGGAAGCAGTAGGGTTTTGTTTTGTTTTGTTTTGTTTTTTAAGTGACCTAAAAAGAGTCACTTAATTAGAAATGCTGACACTAAGGCAGCTACAATAAATTTCAGAAAGCATTTCCCAATGTCTCCAAGCAAGCACTGCTGTAAAGTACAGCACAGATGTTGCTGATTTCTTGGTACTACAAGCAAGAAAAACAATTAAAAATGTATAGTTTGTGTGTTTTAGGGAGTGAGCTAAGCTATTCAGATACGTGCAGATATGCAGTATTGAGGTCCACTTTATGTTCCTTCAAACTAAGAGGAAAGAAATGTGTAATTGTAAAAAAAAAAAAAAAAAACACCCCACCAGAAATTGGCAAATACTTGCAACTGAACCCTTGCATGCAGAGCAAACTGCCTGAAGCTTTGTTTAACTAATGGCTACCCAGCAACTTGGTATCTTGTGTAAGTTCATCTGTCACTTCTACCATGTACTTGGCTGTCACCCTTGCATTTTAAAAGTCTTTAACAATCGTCCATGGATACAATAACACTTGTTTAATCCCCAGGCTCTGAGTTTGTGTGCTTATTTAATCTGAGAAATGAAGGCTCATGATGATGATTACCTTCAAGTGTTTAAAAGCCATGAATCAGTTCTTATAATTGTATCAGACCTTTCTGGGGAGCATGGGGGTTTGCTTTTCCATGTGAGTGTCTAGTGTTCCTTCATGTTTTCAGGCTCCATCTGTAGCCATGAGCCTAGTAACTTCTTTGGTTCTTAATGAAGTGGAAGTCATTGGTAATGAAAATGTTTCTAAGAGGTGGAACTTTCCAAAAGCTTGAAATATTTGCCTTGGGTTAAAATTGCTTAGCCTCGTAATACTGATTCCTCTAAGATTTCTGAGGGTTTTAGGAACTTTCTAGTTCCATGATACAGGCAGGACCTTAGAGGGTGAAAAGGTACTATCTCTTCCTTTGAGATCCTGGCTGTGTCTTTAAGGTATTCTGTTCTCCATGCTTAAATACTAGTACCAGTGAGACTGTCTCAAACAGCAAATATAATTTGATCTATTTAGGGTCATGGTCATCCTGGCTGGCTCACCATTACGTCCTCTGTATATAAAGGTGCAGGCCACAGCTGCCATACAGAGGAATTGCTCCAGGTATATCAGTAAGGTCAGATCACTACCTCTTGAGGATTATGTTAAACTGCAGTAGGTTATTATCTTCACTAAGTCATGGCCTTCTAATGCCGTGGGCTGGAGGTTTGAACAATAGCATGTCTACTAGGGTCTTTAGTGTTCAGCTGTCTTTGCATATTACTGTCCAGTAATCCAAAACTTGTTTTGTTGTTAAATTATTGTTTCTCAATGTTTTGTATTGTATTCCTCAGGCAGAATGTGCATTTAGCAGTTCATGCTGAGAACTTCAAGTCTGAAATTGTCAGTGTGAAAGAGATGCGAGATATCTGGTCATGGATCCCAGAGCGATTTGCACTTTGCCAGCCCCTCTTGCTTTTCACCACCTTGGAACATGGCTGTAGTCTGAGCAGGTAAGGAAAACCTTCCCCACTCTCCTTTACTGCAGGGCAAAAAAGAGCAACTGGTGAACTGTTCGCTGGATTGACAAAAAGGCCATGCCTAGTTAGAATTTGATCTGAAGAATATTACTAGTGATGGGATGTAAATGTGACAAATTCCTATTGGCTTCAGAATTTGACCAAGGTACTTCATAAGCCAGAACACAGCAAGCCATTTTAAACTGTCCAGGGCCAATTGGAAAAAGTCAAACTTGCATCAGTTCACAGAGTATGCTGGTCTGAGACTGGTTCATTCCCATGGGTATGAATGGTTTAACTCAGTGGCTTCTCTGCAGGCTCTTTTGATTAGATAACCACATTCAAACTAATCCAAAGAATAAGGTAACTGGAAACTGGAGGATCTTCTACCTATGAATCTGATTGTTGTTATTTTTAAAGTGGGATAAACTAGGTACGAGTTCTCCTTGCACTTGGCACAGAAGTGCAATAATTGTATAGCTCCTAATAATGACGTTGATATCTGCAGTTGAGGTACTAAGGTGGGGAGCGGTCTGCTGTCCCAGACCCATGTGCCTAGGAGGAAAGGCAAAATCAAGCAAAGAGAATGCCTTATAATTATTATCTATGAAAACCAAAAGTTCTTCAGACACAGCCATCAGTCCTCAGGACACAACTTCCTTTAGGTTGTCGTAATTCAAAATGCTGTTAAGTGACACTGTTGCAATAGGTAGTCTTCTAGTTATTCTGCAGAGGCACAAACAACTGTACAGAGAGCTGAGTAGAGATGATCTGCTTGATAATATTTATTTACACTCCAACTCTGTTATTTACAATGGACTATAGAAAGCATTTGCAGAAATATGCTTAGTCATCAGATGTCTGTTTTGCCATGCCATCCGTTGGAGGAGGAGGTGGTGCCTGACTTTAAGGAGGAAAAGAACTGCAGTTGGTGATAGTTGAGTGCTCATTTTTTGTGTACTCTGCACTTCAGGTTCTATTCTCACAGCGAGGGGCACGAACCAACTCTTCTCCTCATTAAGACCACAGCAAAAGAGGTGAGTGAGGTAAAAGGCAACTGATGAAATTAGGTTTTAGGCAATTATGTAATACTGTATTGCAACACACAGCTGTTTATAATAAAATGAAGTGAGGGACCTGAAATTGCTTGGGGTTTTGTTTGGTTTTTGAACAATACATGCTTTGAATGGTTCCATTCTCCATACTCCTGAGAGTACTGAGAGAGCTGGCGGAGGAGCTTGCCAAGCCACTCTCCATCGTTTATCAGCAGTCCTGGTTAACAGGGGAGGTCCCAGAAGACTGGAGGCTTGCCAATGTGACGCCCGTCTACAAGAAAGGCCGGAAGGAGGATCCTGGGAACTACAGGCCTGTCAGCCTGACCTCTGTACCAGGGAAGATCATGGAGTGGTTGGTCTTGAGAGTGCTCACAGGGCATCTGCAGGACAACCAAAGGATCAGGCCCAGCCAGCATGGGTTCATGAAAGACAGGTCCTGCTTGACCAACCTGATCTCCTTCTATGACCAGGTGACCCGCCTAGTGGATGAGGGGAAGGCTGCGGGTGTTGTCTACCTGGACTTTAGTAAAGCCTTTGACAGCGTCTCCCACAGCATTCTCCTGGAGAAACTGGCGGCTCGTGGCTTAGACGGGTTTACTCTTCGCTGGGTGAGGAACTGGCTGGATGGCCGAGCCCAGAGAGTTGTGGTGAACGGCGTTAAATCCGGCTGGCGGCCAGTCACAAGCGGTGTTCCCCAGGGCTCGGTTCTGGGGCCGGTCTTATTCAATATCTTTATTGATGATCTGGATGAGGGAATTGAGTGCTCCCTCAGTAAGTTTGCAGATGACACCAAGCTGAGTGGGAGTGTTGATCTGCTGGAGGGTAGGAGGGCTCTGCAGAGGGATCTGGACAGGCTGGATCGATGGGCAGAGGCCAACTGTATGAGGTTTAATAAGGCCAAGTGCCGGGTCCTGCACTTTGGCCACAACAACCCCATGATGCAATGCTACAGGCTTGGGGAGGAGTGGCTGGAGAGCAGCTCGGCAGAAAGGGACCTGGGGGTGCTGGTTGACAGCCGGCTGAATATGAGCCGGCAGTGTGCCCAGGTGGCCAAGAAGGCCAACAGCGTCCTGGCCTGTATCAGGAATAGTGTGGCCAGCAGGAGTAGGGAAGTGATTGTGCCCCTGTACTCAGCACTGGTGAGGCCGCACCTTGAATACTGTGTTCAGTTTTGGGCCCCTCACTACAAGAAGGATGTTGAGGTGCTGGAGCGTGTCCAGAGAAGGGCAACGAAGCTGGTGAGGGGTCTGGAGCACAAGTCTTATGAGGAGCGGCTGAGGGAACTGGGGTTGTTTAGTCTGGAGAAGAGGAGGCTGAGAGGAGACCTTATCACTCTCTACAACTACCTGAAAGGGGGTTGTGGCGACGAGGGTGTTGGTCTCTTCTCCCAAGTAACTAGTGATAGGACAAGAGGAAATGGCCTCAAGTTGCGCCAGGGGAGGTTTAGATTGGATATTAGGAAAAATTTCTTCACCGAGAGGGTGGTCAGGCATTGGAACAGGCTGCCCAGGGAGGTGGTGGAGTTGCCATCTCTGGAAGTGTTCAAAAAACGTGTGGATGTGGCACTTCAGGACATGGTTTAGGGGACATGGTGGTGCTGGATTAATGGTTGGACTTGATGATCTTAAAGGTCCTTTCCAACCTAGTGATTCTGTGATTTGTTGATTATAGGACTCTGCATTCTTGGATAAATCTTGTAAAATAGGTCTTGGTCAGCTGTTCTTTTTCTTGTAAGTAATGTGGGATGATGGGCTAGAGTAAGTCATTGAGCTCTTGGACAGACTCTCTTAATTGCAGTTTGAGAAGGAGAGGCTGGGGAATTGTGTTAAGAAACTAATGATTCATAGAAGATATTTTCAATTTCTCCAGGATATGAGGAGAGAAAGTAGCAGAATTCAAATGGTATTAATAATATTGGACTGCATAATGTGGAAACAAAAGCTTTAGCTTCAACTCATTCTTATTTGGAAAAAAAAAAAAGGCTGTGAGAATGTGAGGAGGAGTTGCACACAAGTGCCTTATCTAATGAGTGCTGGTTCTCTGCTCCTCTGTGCATGGCAATATTGGACAATATAATGTGAAAAGAGAAGCATTAGCTTCATTTCATTCTTGTTTAAAAAAAAAAGATGTGTAAAACAAGAAAGCTTCCCAGAACCTCCGAAGGAGAGCACACAGGTGCTATCTGTAGTGAGCACTGGCTGTCTGTGCCACTGTGCATGACTTCTAAATATTCTATGTATAACTTTAAGCTATTATTGCAGCCTCTGGGTTTATATGTCTGCATATGTTCCTGAAGGATGACTGCCCATGAAAAAAGCCCCTTTCTACTCTTATTTGCATCTCCCTAATGCTATCGCTCCAGGCTGTTTTATAGTTCTATGTATGATTTCTGGTCTGCACTGACATGCCAATGGCTTACAGAATGCCTGTGGTATCTAAGGAGAAGAGGGAAAATATTTATTATTTTGCTTCTTGTCTTGGAGCATGTCACAAAGTCCAGCTTTAAGTGATGCTTATATGGTGCTTATGATGGTTTTTATAGTATGGTTCATTTCTTACCTCTCAAAAAAAAAAAAAAAGTCCAAACAAAAAAGTAGGATGATGGGGGGCAGGGGGGTGTTTGGTGGTTGTGGGGTTGGTTTTGTTGTTGGGTTTTTTTTTTCCCCAAAGGATTACGTTCATCCTTTATTCATATGTCTACTGTTACATTTTAGAAAGAAGAAAATTTGTTTTCTTATTTTATGGCTTTCATGCACTTCAGGCATATCGGATCAAATGGAGTTCTGGGACATCTCTTTGTTTATGTACACAACTTATTATATAAGTTTTGTCCTAGCAGCTCTGCTTGTAATGCTGGTGGAGGCTAAACAGCAAATATACCTTAAAATAATTCTGTTTAACCAAAGTTTCTGGGGAGAAAAAAAAAAAAGCAGGGTTGTTTTCATTCCATTCTTAGAGCTTCGTTGTTTGGTCCATGTCCATTTGGCAGCGATGCTTGCTGCTGGTAGCAAGAAATTCTTCTAATGCAAACAAAAGACTCCACAGAAAAGCTCAGCCCTCTAAGGCTATGTTTTTCTTTATTGGAAGCTAGTGAACCCCATGCTGTTTGAATAGGCTGCTTTTAAATATCTGAGGTAGTTCAGCTTTGGCTTAGCTAAGCTGACAGTTTGAAATGGAGAAAGACCCCAAGGCTATTGTTTATGACCAGAAAACTTTCAGAGAGAACTGCTCATACTGTAAGTTGTGACAGTACTGTTGCTTTGGATGCCAAAATGAGGAAGTGGAAGTTAGGCTTTACAAGTCTGGAGTGATTTGTGTTCTGGTACCAGGGGTTATGTTGGAACGTTTCTCCTTTAAGGTCTCGGAGATGTGTAATAATTTATGAAACTCTTACGATTTAAGGGTACCCACCAGTAGATTAAAGCAATTTAAATCTATCTTTAGATATAGGTGCTAGTGCTGCCTTAATCCACTGATATAGAGACTTTGAAAGTCAAACTGAAATAAAACTTTCAGTTTTGGACTCTGAAATGTTGGTATCAATTGGTTTAACGCACTTTCTTCTTCAATGGAAAACCTCCTGACCGTGCTGTTTGTGCTAGGTCTGTGGTGCTTATCTGTCAACTGACTGGAGCGAGCGCAGGCGAGGAGGGAACAAGCTGAGTTTCTTTGGAACTGGGGAGTGCTTTGTATTTAGGGTGAGTAAAATTTTATTGTCACTACCTGGTAGCAAGGCAGAACCGCTGTACTGGTGTGAGTAACTCTTACTTCCTTTCTACTTGAAGAGGCTGGATTATACGCCCTTCCTAGTTTATGAAGTCTACTGAACTCTTAATGTGGAGGAGAAGATTTTATTTTTCAGTTTTGTGGTGAGCCTTTTTCTCCCCTTAAGCAGAATATTTTCTTAAAAGATGTAATAAGGTAACTCAGAGAACACTGCATCATTTCTTCAGTCACCTAAGAAGCAAAGGTGTAAAGAAAGAAAATAATATCTGACCTAAAAGACAATTTGATCCAATCTTTACTGCTAATCGTGTGGGTGGAGTCCGAGGGGCTTGAATGTTCTGTGCATAGTGCATGTGCACTAAGAGCTTTGCTCTTCTCTGCCCCCATGTAGCTGCAGCCAGAAGTGGAACGCTTCGAGTGGGTGATCATAAAACACCCAGAACTGGCCACAGCTGGCTCAGAGCCAGAAAATCATGCCTCACCAGCCTCTAGCACCCTCCCTTCCAGCAGCGTCCCATCAGACCCCTCAGATCGGCTTTCTCCCTTCTTATCAGCTCGGCACTTCAACTTGCCTTCCAAAACAGCCTCCATGTTCATGGCTGGCAGCAGCGAATGCATCATTATAGGTAAGTCAATGTGGGAATTTGAGCATGTATCCTGCCAGCTCTTCCTATCTGCCTTAGATAAGAGAGTTACCTATGTTTACCATATATGTATTTCAGTATCGCTACAGTTAGAGCTAAAAGTGGCCGAACTCTGATACTATTACCCAGCAAAAATTTTCAGTGGGAAAACTTGCATACAAGCATTTTAGAGTAAGATAGTAACTCTTTAAGCACAGTATGGTTTAAGCACAGCCATACTTTCATACTGCCTAGTTCATGATGAGAAATAGTTCTTAAAGAGGAACTTAACTTTGCACTGAGGCTTTTGAAACACAGGGTAAACTATAAAACATGTTAATTCTCCTGGAACTTTATTGGATCTGTGATGCTGCTGACTTTGGCAAAAGCCTACTTAGTAAAGTTGTCACCTAAATGGGATTTACAAGGAACAGGTATAAAATCATAGTCATCCTTTTCCCAAAGAGCTTTACTTGATGCTTGTTGGGAGAGCAACTACCCTGGTCATTTCCTCTGTAACGTCAAGTGTTGGCTGATTTCCCACTTAACAGCACGTGCTCTAATCGACCATAAATTGGGCTGCTCCAGTATCAGCTAGGCTGGTGAGAGCTTCAGGGCATGTGTAACTGAATTAGAAATCACTGTTAATGATGTATCACAGATCTTTCAGAGATCTTTACTGTTGGGCATATATCCCACCAGCTCTTCCTGTGAACCTTAGATAAGAAAGTCACATATATTTACCATGTATTACAGTATGGGTAGTACTGAGAGAAATACAGGCTTGGGTAGTAGATAGGTAGAAATGAATGTTGTACACAATTCCAGCTGTAGACCAGAATTTCACCTTTTTGATCCTTCAGATGTTTTCAGTAGCTATTCTTAAATGGTTGCCCTATAAGCAATAGGGGAATCTTCCTTTTTGTTTTCCTAACACATTTCGTGTAAATTTATTTGACTTCACTGCATTCTCTGACTGTAAGCTCCATGAATCTTGACATAGACCCACAGATAATCAAAATGCTTTTAACTCTGACATGTTTTATAATGATTTAGAAGACCAAACCAGTGCTGTTACTTATTGATCTTGTTCTTCTCCCAGCTTTGATTTTTGACTGCTAACAGAATTCTTTGTTTTTTCGTTACTGGAGGGAAAATACACAGTTGGTAGCTTCCAAGATCCTCCAGCACTGAAAAACAAATCTTAAATGTAGGCATTTGAGTGAGGCTTCTTGTTCTTACTAACTTGCATTATTGTGTTTTTTTTTTAATTAAAAAAATCCTCCTGTTCTGATAGTGTCATTTAAAAGCTATGCATTTGATCATACTTCCCTTACAAGTAAAGTGACATTTGCAAGTAAATGTCACTTAGGGTTTCCAGTTGTTCCTATGAGAAAAGCACTTAAGTCCTTCCCCTCCCCCATTTTTTTTTCTTTTATTTGACAGTTTCCCATGCTGAGAAATGCAGAGACACACTTAGACTTGTCTTTGTCTCTTCACAGGAGGTGGTGATGGCCAGGCTCTTTACCTCGATGCAGATCTGAACCACGGAAGAACTAGCCACTGCAATACTTTCAATAATCAGCCATTGTGTTCTGAAAGCTTCCAGATCTCTGTCTTGGAGGTGTGGGGCTTCAGGGACACTATGAATGGTTGATGTGACTGTCATTAATCAAGTAGTTTTTCAATTGTCTTAGGATTCTGAAGGCACACTCTAATGCAGGAGCCAAGTTAGAACATACATTTCTGCTGGGCTCAGTGTTTTTTAGTAATTGCTAAGCAGTGTACTTGAATGCAGGGCTTGGTTGTTTACCTCTTATTTTATTTAAGACAGGCCAAGGTGAAGTGATATATCTGATTAACTCCTTAGCTCTTTACCTTTAGAGAGCTGGATTCAAGTCCTGTTATTAGGTAAAAATGAAAAGATAATGATTTCAAACCATCCTAAATGGATGCAAGGCCGTCTCACAGGATAGGTTTGTAGTTTGATGCAATTCCTCAGAGGCACAGAGCCGACTGAGGTGTACTGTAGAGCTGTGTGTCACTGGCAGCAGTATCTGGCTTGAGCCAGTAATATCAGATGTCCACAGGGAACATTGATGACCTCAGATTTGACATAGAACAGTAGTTCATAAAATCATTGGCCTGCTATAAACAGACAAATCAGTACTATTTTTGTAAGTTACAGAAGCCCTCAATTCACACAAGAACCATGACTGCTAGTTATCCTTCTCCTTGTATCTGAACGCTTGACACATTCCAGCTGCATCTGTTTGAGGAGTCTGCCTCTGAGGAAGGCATCCTGACTGGACAGTGATATCTCAAAGGCTTGATTTTGTTTACATTCCTATTCCATATCAGTATAATGACTTCAAACTGACTCGTGTTTCAGGCAGCTGAAAGTTACAGCATATATGCAGTGCTCAGAAACTTCCCTTTCTTCGTCTTTCCTGGAAGCTGAAATGGAGCTTTAAATCTGAGAATAACTGTGCTGATACCACTACATGGTTGGGGAATTAGACATTGCCATATAGAAGCTTAATGCTCTCCCCGCAAGAAAATCTGTGTAATATTATTCTGGGAGTGGATGAGTTTCCCAGGAGAACTCTAGGCGACGCTGTTTCTCCATATCATGAGTCTTCCCAGTGATGAGATCCTGAAAAAGGTAATGCTTTTTTCCAACAGTGTTCTGGTAGGGCTTGGATGATGCAAAGAGGCTTTTGCTCATTCCTGAGAATTCATACAGTTCTCTGCAGGCATGCCTTGTGGCATGTGATGTCTGGAGGCAATTGCCTAATGTCTTTATCGAAAACTTGCAGTATCTGCTGTAGAACTTCTCCCACATGAAGCACAAGTACATAAACATCACTGGATAGTCCCGAGCATACAACAAGATGCTCTCAAAGCTTCAGTGGGTAATTCGCCAGTAAGAAGATTTACCACAACCAGTAAAATGAGGGGAAAGAGGAATTGCTGGTTTTTTCAGCAGTTCAATCTAAAAATTTGATTGAGAATGGGGGCAATGTTATTATTACTTAAACTTGAAGTTCATTAAAAGGAAAAATTAAAAATTTAGAGTGAGAAAATCTCAGCTAGGCTGGACAGGGTCAGGTTAATATTCAGAAGTCACAGATGAGTCTTGTTGGTAATGTTGGCTTGTTTAGCTTGCCATCAATAAAAATTCCATGTGTCTTGGTAAAGTGTTGCCTCTTGCAAAGTATGTGAACAAACCTGGCAAAAATGTGATTTGCTTCTAAAGGTGCCATTTTGAATTTTTGTCAAAATAACATGGAAATATTAGACTTCATATACAACAGTTCAGGGTGTCTTTTGCACCATTTATATTTGCAATTAGATTATTTCACCCTGTTTGAGAGTCAGCACTGGGCCTCTCTCTTTCCCACTTCCCACTCGGTGAGTTCTGTCTAGCTGCCTTTTCATAGCTTTACTGTAAGCTTGATTGAACTAGAAGGGAAGATGTAATTCAGCTATATTTATGTATCTTGATGGGGAGAAACATGAACAGTCATATCTGGCTTTTTGCAAATACTGGCCTATTATTTTTTCAAAGCTAGCTGTATCACTTTGCACTTGCTGGTATCCCATGAGCTTCCTCAGACAAAACAAATCACTCAAATTTATTCCATTTAGTAGATCCTCTTAAATGTAGGTGGGATTTCAGTTTTGTCCCTGTCTCCTCTCTTTTGAACTTGTTTGAGGTGCCCTTGAAAAAAACCCCACAATAGCATTAATTTTCAGCCTGTTAACTTGTCAGAAATTCCCTCCAGGTGTGTGTTGGCAGGATTTGTGGGACTTTAGTATTACACTCAAAATGAATAGGTTTTATCTGCAAAATCTTCCCTGCAGCTGGCAGTGGTGGTGTGATTTTCTCACTCTCCGTTGCTGCTGGATGCAACTATGTCAGCGAAACCCGAGTACTCTACCGTGTATTAAGCCATATCTAAGAAACACTGTTCCTTTCCCTGCTCTGTTCTTAGTGCACAGGGATTTGGGTGTTTGATATCGGAAATAACTCATAACTCCTCAGAAATTCATCATAGGATATTAGTGTGGGAGTTCAAGAAGCAGTACTGAAAATCAGTGAGGTTTAGGCATCTGAGTCTCAGGCGTCTTCTAAAAGTCAGCCGCACGCGTCGGCTCAGCTTCCCTTGTGTTAGATGTGTACAGCTGCTGACACCACCACCCCCAGCAGCGAAGGTCCACGAAAGACCCCTTTTTGGTAGCTCTAGATGGCCAACCAGTCTTTCACATGGGACTAAAGGTAAATCTTCATTCTTAAAGACAGACGTTACGCAGGGTGGCTGGCAGTGTCTAACAGCTGCTCTGTGTCTATGCATTTGCAGCCGGTGTGGTGTGCTTGGAGCACACGCTACCCCCAGAGCAATTTGAGCGATGACCTGTACGAGTTTGGAAATCACAGCAGGCAGTAAAAGGGTTAACAGGTAATCCTCCTCCTGCTGACTATTCGTGTTCATATCAGTCTCGAGGCATGTGTTGTAGTGATGGTTTTAATTGATATAGCCACTACCCTACTTCAGGCATCCTGCAAGGCTAGTATGTGTGTTTTAAATTTGAATAGCCTAAATAAGCAAGAGACTGCAATAATCCAGCAGGAGAAATTGTACAATGCTGTGTCATCTTCATGCAGTCCTTTAGCTCAGTAAAAATTAATGTTCCTTTCCTGTGCAAATTGCCATGTGTAATTACGGTTGTGAGACACCTTAGTGGAATAGTGTTGTAACTCAGTTTTCTTTCCAGTACCAAAGAGGCAGTTTTTTGTCTATCTAGTTAATGGTTTTTGCTGACCAAGTGTGTATCAAAGTGGTAACTAAGCCAACAGTTTGTGTTTCATGTGAAACTCTTGAGGTGGAGACCACAGACTGTTTTTTAAGACAATGACTACAATGGGCACCTTATCGGAAAGTTAAAATTATCTGAAGTACCCCAGCTGTGAAGTGCTTTGATCACATTGTAACTGAACAACCATTGATGTAGTTTATAGTCCTTGTTTGTAGTCCCGCTGGCAGCAATGACAGTGAGAGTGCCAGTGTCACTTGATTACGCCTTTGGTGTGGAGCTGGAGAGCTGAAGGCTGGGCATCAGCTACCACAGTTCTTCAAGAGTGTATTTGCTTTCCTGAGAAGCCATTTTTGCTGTGTAATATTCTCTTGAAGGCAGAAAAGACTAGAAACTTCTGACATCAGAAACTGGAATTTATTGTAGATGGCATCTAAGCTGGTTTCAGGCCACAGGAACTGTTTTCAGCTGTTAGCCAGGTGGGACAAACTTCATCACTGGACCCAAAAGCTGTCATTCCTACAGATCATGCACTTTGACACATTCCCTTTTCTCATGAAGCATGTTAACTGGCCTTATATTAATGGAGGCTGGTTAACAAAGGGAAGGGAAAAAACTCCCATATCCTCTGTGTTGAGATAAATGAAGACAAATTGGAGGGGCAGGCAGTAAAGAGTTAAACTTCATGCCAGTAGAGATCTGTGTGTAGCCATGGAGGGGTGGCACTTGCAAATCGATCAACTCCTATTCATGTGTGTGCATTGAAATTGTGTACTTTGTCCTTGGAAATCCGTCCTCATTTTTGATGGGGCGTGATCTCCTCTGCCCGCTGACCATACAGTCACCATAGAGACAGGGATGCCATGGCCAGCAGGGACCAAGAGCTCGCCTGCAGCCATGGCACTGGAAGAGCTCAGTTCTTGCAACTGACACCCAGAGGCCGCTTGTTGGATAGATCGGAGTCTTGGGCACCTGGTTGTTAATGTTGAGATGCCTTTCTGCCAGCTGTCTTGCCATGAATTTCAGGCTATTCATAGTTGAGATGATTGTGCGTATTTATTTGGGGTGTTGTTTTTCTTCAGATGAGTGCTGGTGTGCTGCTGAATTGGTTTTCTATTCTATCATTGGAATTGCTGCCCTACATTGATGGTATTTTTGTCACTGTGCAGAATTTGGGTTATATTAAAAGGTGTTTGACTGTGGAGGCTACTGACTTGGTCCTTCATTCAAAAGGTTGTTTTCCTTCCTGTAGACCCCATAGCAAATGGCATGCTGAAACTGAGAAATAAACCTTGTAGCTTGTGCTCTCTCACATGAATTCTTCACTACAGTGAAGGGATTCCTGACGGTTTGAGATCTCACAAGGCTTCCACCAAGATCAGGTGCCAAACTGACTGTAAGAAGTGTTAGATTGGCAAATTCTTAAATGAGCTTCTTCCCTTTGATGGGGCCCAAGAGTGTGTTTTGCCCCAGCCTGTGTCTAAAATGGAGCTTAGAGGTGTCTTCTGGCCACCAACAATTCTAAGTTGTAGATCAGGCCAGCGGTGTCTGTGGATGTAGACGCCGCCATTGACTCACCTGCAGTCCTGCAGCCGCTGTGAGTCAGCGCTGCTCTCACTGGAGGCTGTGCCTTCCTTGTGCCGGCACAAGCGTGAGTGTGGGCAGCAGGCAGGCAGCCAGTCGGGGGAACTGCTTGTTTAAAACTAGTATTTTTGCTCCTCTTGATGGCTTGGGTTTAACCTGGATCTCTTCCCTGATGCTTTTTGCCATGGTTGAAAGGAGTGTTGCTCATCAGCCTCATTAGTTTAAACAAGCATTCCTGTTACTTAAGCCTAGTCTTTGCTAATGCCTGAAACTTAAATTTAAGACTTGCAGGAACTACAGGAACTTATTGGTATAGTTGGAGGATATGAAGATACTCTGAGCAAAATGCCTTTCGAAACTCCCCACACGCAATGACCGATGAAGTGAAAAAGGTGTTTGACTTTCCAGTGACGTTGCACAAAATTTTGGGGGTTTGAGTGACATTCCTGGTGGGCAGGAGGAAACAAACTGACAAACAAACATTATAAGACCTCATACCCAGCACGGGGGCTGCTGTGCTGCTGTGCCCGGCTGTTTCCAAGAGCAAAGGTGTGGTCGAAGGCAGTGCAATGTGGAAAAGGGGGATTGCTGAGCTTGCAGAAATAATTCGCAGATGATGTTCCTACCAGCATTCTGCACTGCCACGACGAGGGTTTGCTACAAAGAAAGACTGTGGCCACTAGAGGTTCCCCTTGGCCTGGTCGTCAGCTCCTTCCTCAATTACAAATAAATCCATTCCTGCAAGCCAGAAGTCCCGGAGTTTAGTAAACATTATTAGGCTGAGTACTACTTTGTTCAAAAGAGATGGGAGTAGGAAAAATGGGTATGAATAGGCTTTCTTCACTTCATTTCCAAAAGGGAGCTTAGCATTAAATACCATAAATCACAATTTTACAACTCCTTTAAAGACCTAAAACTTAATGAAAAAGATGTTCAGTAGCAGGAAAACATAACTGAGGGATCTTGAGGAGCTCAGCAATGCAGGCTGCTGATTTTGAACCTTACAGCTACTTTAAACTACCTGAGTGAGGACCTGAAAGGAAAATGGCATGCTAGATTGCATCAAGTAGTGGGAGCTCTTTATCATGCCTGGAGGGCTTGATGATGGGAAAGGTATGCGTGATGTCTCACGGGGATGGTAGTTCATAATGAAGCTGGAGGAGCCTTAAATCCTTCCTGGAAAAGGAAGGCTGTCCTCTGTCTTGCTGTGGTATGAGACGAGTGTGATGCAAGCATGATGGTTGCTAGTTGTGACTTTTTTTTCTGGATTTTCTATGCAGAGTCTTCTGTAAATGTGACACAGATACCTGCCTCTCTGGGAGATGTTTTGTAACCAGCTGATGGCACAAAACTCCTGCTGGCAGCAAACTTAAAGGTTTTCCTGCCTTTTAAAGCACCTCCTTGGGTATTTCTAGACCTGCCTTGCTATCGCTTTTCCCAAGCACCGCTTTGGTTTGCAGAGCCTCCGCGGGAGCAGCGGGGAGGGTGGTGGCTCAACTCCTTGGCTGTGCTCTGGTGTCGTAGGCTGCTTTTGACTGTTTTCAAATGACACAAATGGCTGCTCAGTGGAACTGGATCCAGACTTTAGCTGGGCAATATCTGAGAGCGTTCAGGTCTTGTTTTGCCAATCTGGTGCTGGCTTCTCTTGTGCAAATGTAGATAAGGCGCTAGGACTGACTGCGCTGTCCCTGAACCTGGATACACACCTCCTCATTGCTGACACAGCTTCAGTTCATTACTTGCTTGGCAAGTCACCTCCCTTTTTGTGGTTAAGTTGTCCTCCAAAGTTAAGGGCTGTGCCCTCCATCTGCCATTGTCTGGCAAGGTTTCTGGCTGAACTTGTCATCCTCCTGATCTCTCACAGCTGCAAAGTGAAGGCGGCAGCTTTGGAAACCCGTAGGGAAGAGTGCAAGTCCAGCGAGCCAGTGATCAGTGCCTCATCCTCCCAGCCTGTGTGCTGCTGGATCCTCTGTGCCATCAGTGACTGGGAGTCCACGTTTTGACCTGCGAGTGTTGCAGACAGAGCAGTGCCAGCGGTGGCTCCACCAACTCCAGCTCAGCAGGGCCAGCTGGCTGCAACCAGCGCTCTCCCGCTCGCAGTGGCAGGGACGCAGTCTGTTTCTCTTCCTCAGATGTTCCTCATCATGCTGTCAAATCCTGCTTCCTTAAAGCCCTCTGGGTTAATTTGAAGACCCACTTTTGCCCCCTTGCACTGTGGACTTCTGCTGTGCTGCAGGGATTGCCTCAGGCAGCCAGTCCCTTTCGAGAACCAATGCGCGTGGGCTTCTGCATCGCTTACCTTCTGCAGGGGTCTGAGTAGGCTGTGCTTTGGTGGACTCATCTTGTTAACGCTTGGAATTCAAGCCCAACAAAGACCACAGTTAGAACAAGGTTGGCTGCTCACTGTGAGTGCTGCAGAGCAACAACTTGTCCAGTTTTGTTCAAGGGAGGTTTAGGACTGAAACTTTGAGAGTTGTCACTGCTGAGCTGGGTAGAGGTGTACATCCAGCCTGGTGCATTGTCCCTTGACCTCTTGCATGCTGAATCATATACACTTGATGGAGATGACCCTTAGCAGCAAGAGGGCAACTTCTGCCTGCTCAAGCAGCACAAGGCCAGTGTCTGTGGGAGTCTCGCTGAGCTGCGGTGCGCTACAGCCAGTCGTGGCAGCCAGCTGGCGGTTGAGCCAGGATAGGTACATCTGCATCAGTCCTTTCTATCATCTTGGCACCCACAGAAACTTTGCCACACACCAGCTGTGTCTCTGCAAGTGATGCAGCACGCCGCAGCCACCCGCCCCCCTCACTGGGAGGACAGTGTAGAGAACCCGTGGGGACGGGGGACTCCAGGCTTCCTCACTGCCTCCACCGCCAAAGTGCTGCAGGACCTTCCTCGTGGCCACACTCATGCAAATTTAACAGGGGGAAGAGGCAGCAAAGTCTGAGAGATTTCTCCAGGTTTGGCTGCCTGTTTCACAGAACTGGGAAGTGAGCTTCTATCGCTGCCTCCCCCAGGGAAGGGCTGCAGCACAGGTGTAACCCTGTTGGATAATAGAGTCCTCCCCAGTTACCCAACCTTAAGACAAAGCCAGAGGAAAACTGCTTTTAGCAGTTCCACAGCTCTCAGAAATACTTCTTGATATTCCCTTCCTCTAAGGATCTGCCTAATTTTTGTCGGTAATTGTCATAACCTATATGTGTAAGTTCATTATGCTTTCTCTTACGCTCCAGGAACGTCAGCCACAGCTCCGATGTAGCACTGTGGTCCGGCACTCTTTTGGGGCAGATAAAGGCAAAGCATTTCTCAAAGTCACAGCTTCACTCGCAGCCACACCATCGGTTGTGCACCTGGGTTTGTTCCCCGCTCGTGAGCTGTTGACTCTGGAGAGAGCAGTTTAGCTTCAAGGACTGCAGGGCTCTACCGAACCGTAACTCTTGGCATTTCTGAGAGTGTGGGTCTTCTTGGGCTAGCTTCCTTCCTTAATGAGCAATAACATAACCATGTACAGATTTTTGAAATTGCAGAAGTGGAAACCACAGGGGGAATAACTGACTATCAGAGGAAATTGGATTAACATGTGTTCAACACAGCCTTGGGGGTGGAGGCAGGGGCAAGTGTAGAGGTTTCCAAAGAAGTCAAAGCACCTCTCTTTCCATGACGGCTGCCTGCCGTGTGCTCAGCCTGCTGACAGTTTTGGAGCTTGCCTCTAGCTTGGCCTGGCATCTTGGAGAGAATCTCTAGCCCGTGTTTGGGAAGGGAGATGTGCTGCTCCTTTGGCTGGGGGAGCAGATGTTCGCTTGCGCCTGTTCCCTGGGTCAGAGCAACCTCCAGCTGGTCCTGCCCTGACACCCAGGCTGCTCGGAAGAGCTGTTTGCAAAGAAGAGGGTCCAGGGCTGCCCAAAAGAAAAGGGAAGGGCAGGCTCTTGGCCCGTAAACCAGCACAAACAAGCTCCAAGCAGAAGCCTTTGGCCTGAATTGTGTCTCATGACCTCTGCCGTGATCCGTCTCTCCTGCAGCCAGAACCTACTTGCAGGGGCTGGATCTGTGTTTCCTTGTACACACGACAAGGGTACGCTCTCATGACCACCCGCGCTAGCCAGTTCCTGCCCTGCCTTCACGCTGCTTCTTTGAGGCAGAGAATGTTTTTAAGGGCTTAATGTTTAATCTGCACCCTACTAGCCAGAACAACTTGCAGAGGTTAAACAAGACTGGGAGATGGGTGCACAAGGTCCTCTTCCTTTCCAGGGCCTGTGTGCCTCCAACCTGGGAGGTTTTCAGCAGCACAGGGATGTGAAATCCAGCTGCTTGCTGGGGCTGATGAAAAGCGCACGATGAACAACCACCTCCAGGGCAAAGAGTTGCGCTGTGAGCACAGGAAAGAGGGAGAAATAGAAAGTTTTTAATTTCTGGGCAATTTTTTTGCAAAAACACACCACTCATGGCAACGCAGGAGCAGATGCGTTTGGAAGCAAGCCCTTGGTGGCCCCGGGCACTGTTGCATCAGTGCCTTTCCCCCCCCGCCATGCCCAAGCCGTGGGACCAGCTTTGTCCCTGTTGTCCTCGGGCATAGGCTCAGAGTCTCCCTTCTCCCAGGGCTGCGTGACTGGGGATTGTCCAGCAGGTCCCACTTGAAACCCAGAGCCAGCCGGTGTCCTCTGAGCAACAGCTCTGCCCTGGCCTCAAACAAGCCCCAGTGAAGGATCTTATCATGGACTAATCTTCCCTGCTGCTGGTCACTCACAGTCGCTGAAACGAGACAGAAGGGATCTGTCCTGAAAGCCCCTGGGGACCAAAAATCTCTCTCCCAATCACAAATGTCTCCTGCTGACTTTCCTGCGTGCAACTGGGTTTAGACCGTGTGGTCCCCAGGGGACCCCAGTGAGGTCCAGAGCGTTGGGCTGCCCCCCCAGCCGGCCGCCCCGGCGGGGAGCTCCTCTCCCGCATCTCCTGGTGAGGGAGCAGCGAAGAGCCGGGCACCGCAGGCTCTGCCAGGCTGCTGCAGCTCGCGGCAGCTTTTCTGCAAGCCTGGAGATGGGGAGGGTTGGGCCACGAGGACGAGCAGGGCCCCGGGACAGAGCGATAGCTTGGTGAGCGTGGTGCCTGCGCATCGGCAAATACTGCTAACACGTGTAGCTGTGCAGGCGCTCATAAATAATGAGCTATTCCTGAGCTCAGGCTGTCCCATATGATCCTGACTGTGTGAGCTGATGGGGAAAAAATCTCCTTATGGAGATGTTCCTTGGAGAGGCCCAGGACCGTGCACATCGCCACTCTCCTCGGTGCTCAGCCAGCTCGAAGCCGGCTGCGGGAGGGATGGGGTGAGGACAGAGCGACGTCAAGTCCTGGAGAGAGGATGGAGGAGGGACCAAACTCAGATTTGGCTCGAGATGTTTGGCTCACCGGAGATTTACTGCCCTGACCTTAGTTAAGGGGCTGGAATCTAATCACAGCCCCCCACATTGCAGGGAGGTGAACTCCCCTTCCTGGCACATGCCAGGGGGTATTCGGCCACTTTCCCCCTCTGGGGACAGGAGGGTGGTCGGGTGGGCGAGTTCCCTGCAGGGCCAGGCTGCAGGGACGTTGCGGGGACTGCGCTCATCCCTGGCTGTCCCCAGTTTCTGTCGGGAACTAAAGGTGACGGCGTTTCCCTCTCTTTCAAAAGGCTAAAGAGTCACAAAGCTGGATTTATTCCCACTGTAAAACCCCCTGGTTTTATAAAACCCTCAAAGCAGTGCTGGAAAGCACGACGCTTCGTTACCTGTGTTGTCATCTGGGCTTCGTGCCATGGCTGTCCTTACCTCCGGCTCTCTGAACCATGCCATTCAAAACCTGACAGTAAATAAAATACATAAAATCAGCTTCTTTTAATCTGTTGCGCATACGCTGCCCTTTAATTTCTGCACTGTACTTATGGGATATGGTGGAAAGAGGAACTGATTGTTTTCATGTGTGCCCCACATATTTCCACTGAGTGTCCTCTACCTCTTCCCCTTTCCTGAGCCAATATCCCTGTGTGATCTTTTGTCATCCACAAACGCTCCTTGCTCTTCCACATCCACTGATCTTTGCTGTCTTGGCTGTGTCTTCTTCAAAACCCAGTGGTTAATGTAATCCTGCCTCTCTGCCCCCAGCAAAGAGCCCAAATTCAAGATCTCCCTGCAGCCCTGCAGTAAGCGATGTCTGCTGAGCCCGTGACGGATGGCCAGCCGAAAAAGCACGAAAAAGCAGAGGACTGGGCTTTGGAAGCCCTGGGCTCACGGTCCAGATCTGCTGCTTCGGTGGCACCGAGGTGAGCCGGACCCTGCTGCAGGTCCATGGTACACAGTAATTTCTCCGACCATTATCTTCTTTCTTGGGTGTTTTGCCCTTGAGGGCAGTGCATCTCCTGCCAACAGCGGTGGGCACAGCTGGACCCTGCCTTTGGCTGAGGCTTGGGGTCCACCTGTAACACAAATACAAACGGGCAGCAGCAACCTGCAGGTAAGTGCCCCGCTCCCTGCTCTGCTGAAGTCTTGCACTGGACCCTTTGGAGGTTGCTGGATTTCTTTGTGGTCTTTTCTCCTTGCTGGGATAGCAAAGCCATCTGATTAAGACCATCTTTGACTAGACGTGACAGAGCGTCCTCCAGAGGAGATGTCTGACACCATGCCCGGCGTGGCTGAGGACGGGCACAGGTGGAGGACACCCCAATACCGTCCCCAGCCCGCCTCTGGCACCCCGGGAAAAGCTGTGGTCCCACCTGGACCTGCCTCTGCTTTCCCCAGCTGCGGCAGCGGGGACATTCGCTGCTCATTGCCCTTCGCAGGCGCGCGCAGAGCTGGCCCAGCCGCCCCGGTCTGGCAAATCCCAGCCTTGGGGCTGGGTAAAGTCTTGTGATTTTTCTTCTCTCTCCTGCAAGGCGGCTCTAAAATACAGTCTCCAGGGTCTGGGTGTGACCCCGGCTTGCAAGCACCAGTGCTTTCTCTGGGGGGGTTTAGAGAAGGCGGCAACGCATGAAGCCAGGGACAAGGGAAACCCTGAAAGCTCAGCCCACCCCGTCTCGAGGCGTGAATTTGGCACAGTGGGATTTTTTGATCATTTCCTGTAGCCCAAGAGGAACAGAGACTCTTCCCTCCCCCTGCCGGGGCCTTTCCTGCATCCTTGTGGTCCTTCTCCTTCCTGACGAGGTGCTTATTCCCAATCAGGCGCCCATGCTTTTGGAAAACAGGCGCTGGCCTCCGCGGCCGGCGTGCCGGCACAGCCCGGCGGCTACCGCGTGGCCACCCGCCCCGGCACGGGGCTCCGGGCAGCTCAGATAAGCAGATGTGCCCTTCGTCACCGTGATTAGCTAACCGTCCTCTCGCTACTGGCGCGGCGTTCCGCATCGGGTGCTGTAGGAGAGGAACCGCCTGCAAGAGAGATGTGAAACCAGGAAACAGAAAAATGACTCTTAAAATAAAAAGGCCTCGTGTCTTGCCCGACAGCAGCTCTGGAGCTAGCCGGGGCTCAGCAGGCAGCTCCCATTCCCCAGCAAAGTGAGCAAGGAAATAACGGCCCGATAGGGAAATAAAAAAAGCAAAGGCAAGCACGTTCCTTCTCCCTTTCAGTTTGTCTTTGCTAAAACGAAGCGATAACCAAGTGCTGTTTCATTTGAGTTGCCCGCAGCGTTTTGGTTTGGGTGCTCCCAGGCAGCGAGGACACGGCCGGGAAAGCTGTTGGCCGAGCCGGCTGCCGCAGCCTTTGCCCGGCAGCTGGTCGGGGGGGTAAGACTGGGGGGACGTCGCGCCCCATCACGAGTTAGCGGAGGCTGCTGGGGGCCGGAGCACGGCGACCGTGGGCCCCCCCGTCCAGGTGCAGTGAGATTGGGGTGCTGCCAGCACCCGCACCCAGAAACACATCAGCAGGAAAACTGGTCGCTCCAGCTCAGGGACAGAACCGTGGTTGGGGACAATCTAACCCTGTTTTGGCGAATTTCTTCACCCGGTCAGAAATACCCTTTTCTGTATGTCAAGCCCGGCAGAGATGCGTGCGCAGGAGGGGGGTGGGAGGCAGGGGCACGCCGCACCCAAGAAGCCCCGGCGGAGAGGAGCTTTGGGTGCTCCCAGCCGGCTGCCACAGAGCTGCCGCCGGCGCCGACACCGGCTCCATCTCACCTCTAGTTGTTGAGGCGTCCACAGGCACGAGAAGCCCAGAGGAGAGGTCGGCGCGGCAGCCGGACGGAGGCAGCACGCAGAGGTGATGCTCCATCGGAGTGCAGGAGCGAGGCCGGAGGAGCCAAAAGCAGAGCTGCCGCGCGGGAATACCTGGGAAGTGCCAGAGGGATCGGATTTAATTTGCTAATTGGTAGCAGGGTACTGTGACGAGAGCTGAGCCGGGCAGGGAGGCAGAGGGGAGGCTCCTGCCCTGGCACAGCTCGGAGTAGAAGGACGGCGATTCTGCCGGCCGCCTCGCCGCACGGCCGCAGCCGCTCCGCGGGAAGGCGGCGTGTCCCGCCAGCAGCCGCGCTTCCACCCCGCTCTGCGCCTGCCCGTCCTGCAGGCAGAGGGAGAGCCGGCAGCGCGGAGCAGGAGGGGGTTTGTGGCGGGGGGCAGAGCCGTGGCACTGTCCCAGCCCGGTGACGAAGGGCAGATTCGGGGCAGCCCAGCACAGCAGCTGAAGCAGCTCCCGGCCAAGCAGAAAGCCTCTGCCCTCACCTTTCCTGGCAGAAACCAACTCATGTTTTCTCCCCAAAACTGAGCGTGGTGCCGAGCAACAACCCAAAATCGGGCTTCTCTTCCTTGGTGCCCTGTGGCTGCCCGTTCTCGGCATCCGCCGGCAGCTCCATCCCCAAAAAGCGGTGGCCACGCGGCCTGAGCACAGCGCCCAGGTCTTTGCCTTGCCCTGCCACGTCCCGTCCCCTCACCCCCGCGCCTGCTGTCCCCTGGGCAATGGGTCGCCAGCTCCTGGGGCCGGCAAGGAAGCGCCCGCGGGCAGGCGAGTCCCAGCTGCGTGCCGGGCTGGCTCCTGGCTCTCCCACGTGGGACGGGGTCTGCTGTCGCTGCAGGGAAGATAACAAATACCGCCCGCCTCCGCAAGCGTCTGGCAGGAAAATCTCACGGTTTGGAGGCTCCGGTGCCGAATCAACCGACGCTTTGGGTTTACGCCGCTCTGGGTGTCTCGGCGTGGGAGCACGGCCCACACGCGGCTCCCTGCCACCGAGCATCCCTCCCACCGGCTTTGCCGGAGCTCGCTTCTGCCAGGTCCGGCACCAAGGACAAGTTCTATCGCTTGGGCGAAGTAACATAAACGTGTGCGGTGCTTTGCGTGCTGAGCTGCTGGTCACGGTTGATTGAAGAGCCGTCGCCGCCAGCTTCCAGCCTGCGGGAGAGCGGCACTCTGCATCTCCGTCTCACCAAGCAGCATCTCTCCAAAGTGTCTCTCCAGGACACATCAGCTGCTCCAGTCCCCCATTTGCAGACTGGCTTCCAAAAACAGGCGTGGGGTTGCAGCGGGAAGGTTTGCCGTGCTGGCTCTCAGTATTTGCCTTCAAGAGCTCCGAGATGCAGTACAAGTACAGTTTCAGCACGGGAAAACCACGTCAGCTCCTTCTAGCAATGCAAACCTGGTGATCAAGGACCCAAATCTGCTACAGCACTGCAGGTGCAGCCAGCGCTTTAAAGAGAGGGTTGCTGAAAGGTGTGAGGGGTGGCTAGGGCATCCCACACAGAGCTCACCCAGCGCCCAAGAAATTCCTGCAATTTTGATGGGTCCATTTGACAGTAAAATTAGCTGGTCGTGCTGCATCGGAGACAATCACCCAACCAAGCAGCAGACGCGGCACCGTGCAACTTCCACGAGTAACTATGGTAACCCAGAGCAAATAAATGCTATTTTCAAACCACGGGCAGAAGTTTCTCGTGGGAAGCTCTGGCTGATCCCAGCTGCTGGCTGAGTGCTGGGGTCTGGGCATGGATGCCTGGCGGAGGGAGGGATGGATGGAGAAGACCAGTCAATGCACAGCGCATGGTCCTGGGGAGGACCAGGAGCTCCTCCTGCTTGCCTCCTGGCATGTCAGGAAAAGGACAATGGGAAAAAAAAATCAGCTTTTTCTCTACACTGTCCCCAGGAGCTGAAGAAGCTGTTGAAACAAGGATGATTTCCCAACTGCGTTCGCCCACGAGCATGGCATGGAAAAGAGGGAGATCAGAGGTTTTATGTAGGGCAGGAAAGTCCTGGACAGAACGATGAGAAGGGAACAGGATTAGATTAGGTTAGGTCAGAATAGTATAGAATGGGGTGGGATGGGATGGGGTAGGGTGGGGTAGGGTAGGATTAGAGGCCCCGAATTTGCCTCATCAAGAAGTCTAGCACCAGGTAGTATCCCAGATAAGACGGAGTTAACAGCTCAGGATGGAAATCAGTTAATTAAGACCCAAGTAGAGCAAGAAAAACCTCATTTGCAAATCAGCCAAGGTCCTGACTTCCTGGGAGATGGTGTCACCCCAGGAACTTGAGGAGCAGGGAGGAGCCAGGGAATGGTCCCCCCCAGCCCCATGGCTCCGTCCGTGTGATTTTGGCAAGAGGCCGCCGGAGACACTGAATGAGGAAATGCTCCGGCCGGGCTTGCTCCACTGCTGGCGAGTGTTTGCCGCCAAGGCTGAGGGCGGCGGGTCGCGGTCAGCCCTCCTTTTCCCATCCCCACTCCAGCACCAGCTCAGCTCCACTGACCCTTCAGACACCTTCCCAGCCCCGGCCGAGAGCCTGCCCGGCCTTGTCCTGGGAGGTATAGAGCCTTTTTAGCACCCTGACACCAAATCCCCTTGGGAGGACCAGGTGGCCGGAGCATCCCCGGCCAAAGCACCCTGTCCCGCAGCAACGTGCCTCCACGCCAGCACCTCCACGCCCGGACCCTCCGGAGGGGCAGGAGGCTCCCAGCCGGCTGTCCAGACCCCTTCCAGCCCTGCGTCGTGACGCGGGCGAAGCCACCGGCACCACTGCAACGTTTAGAACCGGGAGCTTGGAGCAGGTACAGATCCCCTGGCAAACAGCTGATCTGGCTTGCCGAAAACCAGCCGGGGTCAGGGAAGAGAAGCAGCCCTGCTGTCCCGGACGGCAGCACCGAGCAGCCCGTGGCCGGCTCCCGCCCGCTAAAAGCCGCTGCCGAAAGCTGGAGCCCCGTGTTCAGTCGCTCTCCAGCACGTTTTGTTCACGCAAAGACGGATGCTCGGTCCCGGAGTGGTGGGAAAGGCACCTGCCATAAGGTCCCTCAGAAAGTGCCCCCCAAAAAGGTGGTGGCACCCAGAGGCACCCGCTGGAAAGCCCTTCTCAACCCTCTGCTCCCTTCCTCGGGATGGGAACGACCGACAGTCACCCTTTGGTTGCATTCGTTGCGGTGCCGTGGAATGCCACCGGAGACGCACGTGGAGCGGGGCTAATCCGGCCCAAAACTAAAAGGCCAGACTGGAGGTGACGGACCCCCAGCTTCCACAGCGAACGCGTGGGCACGTTGGGCGGCAGCCTGGCAAGCGTCTGCCCGGCGGTGCGCGGAGGGTGAGTGCGAGCTGCTGTGGGAACAGTAACGTGGGTTCTCCTGCCCCTGGGCTTCCGGCTCTCTGCCTTCGATACCGCGTTCGCCTCCCGGTTCTGCGTTGAGTTTTGTTCCCTGCTTTCATTGTCCTTCCACGGAGGCAGAAAGCATCCCCGCACCTCCACAAGGCAGAACCCGCAGCGGCACGAGAGCTGCCGGGGACCCCACTTAGGGGTGGCAGTGGGGCCGGGGGTACCCCGGGGGGCCGGATGGGGTGCAGCACCCATTGGGGCAGAGCAGCGCCGGCTCCGAGGAGCAGGATGAGAGAGACTCCATCCGAGGGGGCCCGTCACGCCAGGGTCTGCGCGGGCCGGGGGACACAGCTGCAGCAGCAGAGAGTTAGTGATGGTGGCAATACTGTGTTTTTAAACAGCGACAGCGCAGAAAGCATTTCACAGAATCACAGAAGGGTTTGGGTGGGAAGGGACCTCTCAAGGCCATCCAGTCCAACCCCCTGCAGCGAGCAGGGACATCTTCAACTCGAGCAGGGTGCTTAGAGCCCCGTCCAGCCTGACCTGGGATGTGTCCAGGGATGGGGCATCGACCACCTCTCTGGGCAACCTGGGCCAGTGTCTCACCATCCTCACTGTGAAACATTTCTCCCTTATATCCAGTCTAAATCTGCCCTTTTTTAGTTTAAAACCGTTACCCCTTGTCCTGTCACTACAGGCCCTGCTAAACAGTCTGTCCCCACCTTTCTCCTCAGCCCCTCTCAGCCCTGGCAGCTGCAGGAAGGTCTCCCCGGAGCCTTCTCTGCTCCGGGCTGAGCCCCTCCAGCTCTCCCAGCCTGTCCTCCCAGCAGAGCTGTTCCAGCCCTCGGAGCATTGCTGGGGCCTCCTCTGGCCCCGCTCCAGCAGGTCCGTGTCTCTCCTGTGCCGAGGGCTCCAGAGCTGGATGCAGCACTGCAGGGGGGTCTCCCCCAGAGCGGGGCAGAGGGGCAGAATCCCCTCCCTCGCCCTGCTAGCCACATGGCTTTGGGGGCAGCCCAGGACACAGTTGGCTTCTGGGCTGCGAGCGCACATTGCCGGCTCATGTCCAGCTTTTCACCAAGAGTACCCTCAAGTCCTTCTCCATGGGGCTGCTCTCCAGCCTTTATCCCCCAGCCTGTGCTGATACCGGGGGTTGCCCCTACCCAGGTGCAGGACCCTGCCCTTGTCCTTGTTGAACCTCATGAGGTTCACACAGGTCCATTCCTCGAGGTTATCCAGGTCCCTCTGAATGGCATCATGTCCCTTGGGTGTGCTAACCGCACCATTCAGCTTGGTGTCCTCTGCAAAGTGTACTAGTGTTAAATTACTCTTGGGTACCTCCTGCAGCTCACCTGGCACCCGGGCATGACAGGGAGCCAGACAAGGTTACACAGGTTGTCACCAACATCCAAACAGTCCTTCCTCTCCCCTGTCCCGCGTGGGCTTTGCACATCCTCACGTCCACCCACTCCACCCACCGCAGCCACACCTGGGCAACCAGTGTGGCTCAGTGGGCATCCCAGGAGGATGCTCAGCACACCGTCCCTCCGCTGCTCGTGGTCATTCTGGGCTTGTGGGGCGTGAGTGGAGGAGGACCAGGCAGTCCCAGGCAGGTGGAAGGAGATGGGTGCTCCTGTTCCCAGCACCCAGCCCTTCCCCACGTGCGTGCCCCAAGGAGAGGCGCATGTTTGCACTGCGACGTGCCGCAGGAACCACGCCAGCCCCGCCATGACCTCTCCTTGCCTTCGCCTGGTCGGCTCTAGCAGCGGGGGAATGAGCGGGGCGGAGCGCGGCTAAATAAATACAGGGCACAGGGCACAGGAGAAAACGTAAAATGAAGTATTTTGGAAGAAAGAATTGTCAAAAGCATAAAAAAAATCCTTTCTATGAATCAGCAATATCTGGTGAAAGCCCAATCTATTTATTGGACCATTTTGCTGGAGAACTGAGACCCAGGGACATTGCGTGAGTCCGAAATGAAGAGCTTGGGAGGAGGAGGAAGGGGGAAGGACAAGAAGGCTTGGCTCAAGATGCTTGTGCCCCCCAGGATTTTGGCTGTGACCGCAGTGCAGGGGCAAGGAGGATCCCGGCATCCCGCAGCTCCAAAGGGCGGAAGGAGGGAAGCTCAGCCCGTGGGATGCCGCTCAGCCCTTCTGCAGACACAGCGTCCCCGACGTGCCGCCGCCGCCACTCGTGAGCTCGCTGCTACAAGGAGGCTCTTTGTTCGCTGGCGATGGCTGTTCGCTGGGCGGACGGGAGCGACGGTGCGGAGCTGGAGCTGGATGATTTGTGGGAAGCTGCCGGTGGGCGAGGGGAAGCGGGGCCGGGGTGGCCGGCTGGCACGGAGCCGGGCGCAGGGAGGGGAGATGTCGGCGTTATGGCACCTGGGAAACAGGAGCCGCTCCATCCTGCCCGGCGGGACCCAGGAGTGGCACAGGGAGCCTCAGTGGCAGTGGGTGCCCGGAGGCACAGGGGGAAGAGCATCCTCTGGGAACCCCCTAAAATCCACCCTGCTCCCCAAGTCCCTGCTTGAAATATCAATGCTGGTGTTGCCCCAGTCCACAGCCGTCCCTGGGGCTGCAACGCCCTCGCCCGGCACCATGTCAGCACCCATCAGGTGCTGGCACCGCCGCGGCTTCATGGGTAAATCCGTGGGTGCAGAAGACCGGGCTCGTCCCTGCCGGCCAGGGTGCTCGTGCCACGCTCGGCACGCCGCAGCCGGGCCAGGCTCGGTGCTCAGAGAGGTGCCCGCTCTGGGTGAGGACTGGCAGCGACGCAGCCGGGCAAAGCCCAGGCAGGCACCGGGCTGGCACAGACCCCGGCATGACGAGTGGGATGAGGCACCGCCGGTCCCTGCTCCCCTCACCAGCCCAAATTTGGTGAATAAAATGCCAATGCTGCCAGCGCCTGAGGGATGAGAAATTCACCCAACGACCAATTGCTCTGGACCTCTGGGTCAGGGATTGTCCCCACCCTAGTGAAAGGCTTCCCGATGTTAACTGAGGCTGCTGGAAACGCTCATTAGTAATAACAGCCACCCCCATAGCAACAATGACAGTAGCATGATGACAAACTACACATCCCAGGGTGCAAGACTGCAGGAAAAACAGCATAGTGGTGGTGGCGATGGTTGTGATGGTGGCAGTGATGGTGACGGTAGCAGTAGTGGCAGTAATGGTGGCAGTGATGATGGTGGTGGTGGTGGTGGCAGTGATGGAATGGTGACAGTGGTGGTGCTGGTGGTGGTGATGGTGGCAGTGGCAGCACTGGTGGTGGCAGTGATGGTGGTGACAATGTGTGCTCCACACGTGGGACCCACAGCCCCTGCGCCCACCTCAGCCTGGGCTTGGGACAGGGTCCCCCTCTGGGGCTCTGACCCCCAGCAGCACCCCACAGCCCATCTCCTCCACTGAGCCGACGTGTCCTGGAGCCGGTCCCCAGCGACGGAGCCATTTGTGTCCAGCCAGCAGGCAGGGAATTTGCCAAGCAGGGTTTAAATCCCGTTCTCACCTTCCCTGTGAGCTTTGACAAGTCTGAGGTGCCCAGAAAAGTGGCAACAATGGGAAAAGGCAGGTGGCCCTCGATTAATTAAGAGATCTGGTATTTCAGGACATCAGAAGAACAGCAGGATTTGTGGCAACAGCAAAAGCAAGCGCAGGCAACTATTAACGAACAGGCCAAATCCAGAATTAACGTGATTTTTTTCTAGAATACCCTGGGTAACAGAAACGGCATCAGCCATCCTTTTGGGGTGGGCTGCAGCAGCGTCTTTCTGGGATGTTTCGGGATAGGGTTAGCTCAGAGGGGGGTTTGCCTGCACCCTGCCTGGGGCGGGGGGTGGGCGGCAGCGCCCATGGTGGGGTGATACTGTGGTTCAAACAGCCCATCTGTTCCCCTCCAGCCCCGGGGGAGAAGGATGAGCCAGAGGCGCCGGTCACCATCTCACAAGGGAGCAGGAGATACGCCGGGGAGAGGAGCGGCGGCGATGGAGAACACCAGTGGGATGCTGCCGGGCCCAGACCCCAGAGGAGGTGGAGTTGGAGACCCCCCAGAGGGGACCCCAAGCCATCAAGACCCCATGGACACAGTTATGTCTCCCGTGGGGAGCCCAGAGCAAGAGAGCCCAGCGCAGGGGACAGGGCCCTGCATGGGGGTCAGGGTACGCAGGGCACAGCATGCGGGCAGGGCACAGGGGGTGTGACACATAGCACACACCATGGGGGACGTGGCACTGGGGACACGGCACATGGGAGAGGGACCACAGGAAATGGCCCTGGGCACGTGTCATGTGGGACAGAGGACACAGAACACGGCACATGGGATGCACCAGAGGACGTGGCACCAGGGACACGGCACATGGGAGAGGGGACACACCATGGAGATGTGGCACCTGGGACACGGCACATGGTAGAAGGGACACGGCACGTGGGAGAGGGGACGCACCATGGGGGACGTGGCCCCGGGGACAGGCGACACGGCAGAGGGGGCAGGGAGGATGGCACATGGCACAGGAGGTGCTGCAGAGGACACCGAACAGGCGGCACGTCCCAGCCCCGGCACCGGCACCCCCGGCCCGGGCAGGACCCGCCGCGTGGGCGGGGCCGCGCCCTGGGCACGCCCCTTATGCTAATGAGCGCTGAATCACGCTCAAGCGGGACGCGGCCTCCGGGAAGGACCGAACCACTCACACGGAGGGGAGGAGCGAGTGGAGGGGAGCAGATTGGGGGGGCCGGCGCGGCCAAGGCCCCCGCTCGTGACACGGGGCGCGGCGGGAGGAGCGGGCTCCGCTCGTCCTCGGGGCGAGACCCGTCGTGGGAGCGGAGAATCTGGCGCGGGGGGAGGGGGCGGCGGGCGGGACCCCCCGGCCGCGCGCGCGTGGTGGCGGCCGAAGGAGGGGCGGGCGGGCGGGGGCGGTGGGCGCGGTCACGTGACGGGCGGGCCGCCGCCATTTTGTCCTGCGGAGGCAGTATTTAGGGCGCAGCGCCGGGCCGCCGCGCACTCCTGCCGGGACGGAGGTCCGCGCCGCCCTCCCTCTCTCCCTTTCCCGCCCGCGGCCGGCCCCCCGCTCCCGCCCGCAGCCGGCCTCCGCCCCGTCTCCCTCCTTCCCTCCCCGCCCTCCTCGCCTCCGCCATTTTGTGGCCGAGCGCTGCCTGCGGAGGACCGGCGCCGCGGCGGAGCCTCCCGCCTCCCCTTCGCGCTCCCGCTCCCATCGGCGCCTCGCCCCGGCCCGGCCCGCGCAGCCATGTCCTCCAGCGCCAGCCCCGAGTACGCCTCCTTCTTCGCCGTGATGGGCGCCTCGGCTGCCATGGTCTTCAGCGGTGAGCGCCCGTCCGGCCTCCCCGGGGGGGTGTCGGGGCCTGGAGCTGCCGGGGTGGGGGGAGCACGGTCTGGCTCGCCGGGGGAGCGGTTTGGCCGGGGCGGGGGGGGGAAGCACCCCTTTCCCCGTCCG